>NC_054749.1:31862792-32172733 GCF_018143015.1 Lytechinus variegatus
ACAGTCTGATTATATATTTAGCATTTTTTCCCATTCTCTTTTTTTTTCCAATTCTCCATTTTGCATATTTTTCTCTGAGATTCTCCGCTTTTTTGCTACTTCCTCTTACAGATGAAATTTCTTAGATAAAGGTATGATGGGAAATAATTTTGTGTTTATTATTGTGGATGATATAGATTTGTCTAAATTTTTTAGCTACATGAGAAAGTAGAGCTATCAACTATCAAACTCATTCATATTCAATGTATTGGTCATAGCAAATATTCTTTACCATCTGAAGACATGTGAGAGGTTAGTCTGACATATCAAGTCAAATATTTCTGACATTCTGATGTCATTCCTTGATATTTCATATGCAATTTCATGTCACTTTTATTTAATGTGAACACACTCTCAGTTATTTTGTATAATTACCCCTTTCATGACCTAGATTTACTCCTGCGTACCTATACGTGATATCTTTGACATGAAGTCGATTTATCATGGGGGTTTTCCTGTTTTCTTCAGAAAGCTTGCCGACGCAGGTGTACATGCAGGAAGCAGTTGATCGCACATCATAGTCGGATCTCTGATAACTGTATCCCCTCATCTTCAACATCATGGATGCATTCCCATATATGAACACCTATCTAGAACAGCAATTTTGTGTAGTTTAAATAATATTTAGGGTACAGTAGCTAATGAACTTAATGTGCAATATAAATTCAGTTGATTGACAAATTCTTTTGATTGACAAATTCTTTTGATGTTTTACTTATGATATACTGTTGATGATCTCATTAATCTGTTTTGTTTATTTGATTGCCAATATTTATTATTGAAAATATACCTTTCAATAAGCAAAGTCAGGCTTGTAATTTTGTTACCAATTATGTTTTCAAATTTTTTTATTTTAGCAATAGAGCTAATACCAATAAAAGAAAAATAAAGTGGTTGTGTTGATTGGAATAAATGATAATAATAATGTTTTATTTACCTAGTGTAACCACTTCAGTTAGGAAAATGCTCTACCGGCGGGCCCTGCATAACATTATATGAATACCCTTCTCCAATCTAAATGCTGAGCGCCTAGCAAGAAGGCAGAAAAGGTCCCATTTTTACAAGCCTTAGGTATGACTCGGCCGAAGATGGAACCCATGAACTCCCATTTATCATGAGGCAGATGCTCTACCACTGAGCCAACAAATCAGAAAGTCTTCATTTGTCAGAAATTAAGATGATGTGTACATGTAGTTCTAAAGCAATTGAGTGTCTCCTTTCCTTGTCAGACATGTGAATTTATCAACGATCTCTATTGGTTTGTCTGAGACTTGAACCTAGTAATTTCTTCCTTCCCAAGGGCCTATGAACAACCAAGTGAAACTATTTTTGTGTCTGCGATGGAATAGGATTTGATTCTCATAACATTCTTGTTCTGTTGCTCAACAATTTTTTTCATCTTTTGCATAAAGGTGGAATTGAGGGGTTTAATTTTGTTTTTGGGCCCATCGTTGCAGCAGGGGATCCAGGAATTCAGAAATATTGGGGACGGAAACAAAAATTGGTTGTACAATTTCCTCCCAAAAAGGGGAAGGAAAAAGAGGCTTTCAGCTCCAAGATCATCAATGTTTCCATCCTTTAGGTCTAACAGGCCCCCCTCCGAACCCTCTACACAATACAAAAAGCAACACCATGGTCTCAGGGGCAGGGGCCAAGGGGCCATTAGGTAATAAATACATTGGCATGTCTGCCAGGGGAGAGGGGGGGGGGGCATTATTTAAAGACCCTGACCGGTGTAAAAACAATCATATATTAAAAGAAAGGCAATGATTCATACAATACAAATATACCAAAAATATTCTATACATCTCCTTCCATTTTTAAGAAATATTAGATAAAAATCAAAGAAACTGCTCCTCCAAAGTACGCTTCGATTGAGCACCCCACGTCGCCTGGAAAGGATGACGTCATGTTGTGTCTGGAGGGTTGCGATTCCATAGGTTTGTGTACAAAAGCATTGGGTATTTTCTTCCATTTCTATATTATGAATCCAATTTTTTTCCGTTTTCAGATGAAAATGGCACTCACAATTATTCACTGTTGAAATTGATGGAAACCTACAACTATTCACTGCCTTTTTTGTGACTTCTTTGTTTGACTCTTATTGGGCCTAAATTGCTATGTCAGGAAAAGTTGTGATACATAATCTGAATGCAGATAGATTTGAAATCTACGCCAAATAAGCAGGAAATAAAATATGGCAAAAACTAGTTCAAAACTGTAGATTTCATAATTTAAGCATGTAGGAAAAAATATATGTGATATCACTCTGTGATGGAAGTGAAGAAAATGAAATGCGTAATCTGGAAAGCAAAAAAATAACCCAGTTTTTCTGTGTACAAACCTATGGAATCGCGACACTTCTTACACAACGTGACGTCACGGTCTCGAGGCATTTGAAAAGCACAATAAAGCCTATTTTCTAAGCCGGGTTCGAAGCCCGATAATTGGAATATTCTTAAGCAAAATACTCAGCTGGGAAGGGTGAAAATGAATAAAGCTCACAATGCTGTATTTAGTAGCTTATAAGCTTTCGATTGGTATATAATTTGTCAATTTCATTTTTTGGTCTGGTCTGGGTCTTTAAAGCATGTTTACAAAATTTGAATAAAGCAAACACAGAGAAGTAAAGCTTATGAAGAACAGAAGTCATTAATTAATGCAAGTTGACATCTTGTAATTTTGCAAAAATGTGTTAATTTCCTGATGGGAAATTTAGTAAATTTACAGATCGCTAAAAGAGTGCTATAATGGAGATCATTATTTGTGCAAGATCTGTTTTGCTGCTCAAATAATTGCACATCAAAATTCTATACTAGTATTTCATACTTCTTTGTTTCATGTAATTGATTTCAGTTTCAAAGACACAGATCACGTAAAGTATGAATGTATTTTTGAAAGCTTGAACTGTGATGAGAATTTACATATCATATTGCCATTTTAAAAGCTAAAAGGGTCCATATCTTTGAAATGAATGTGAATTTGCAGAAGTCATTGCTGAAAGAGAGACTCTCTCGTGAAAACATGTATGATCAGTTGTGAAGCCTTAAAGGAGCATGGTGGCATATTACAAATCAAATTTGGAATAGGGAGGGGTTAATTTGTGAGATATGTGGTAGAAGGAAAAAGGGAATACATGTTTTCATTGAAAAACTTCAATGAAAGAAAAATCAGCAAATGGGTAAACTGTTATCTGAAATCCAGTGGAAGAGGCAAGGTTTGCAAGAAACTTAGGTACGATTATAAAAATGAAATCTAACTTTTTGAATAAATGAGATTTTCATTCATTGTGCTGTATATTATTTGGATGTTACATCACAGACTTTGACAGTAAAGGTCTGTTGTGTTTACATTTAAATATTTCACTCCCTTACCATTCTCTTCTTATAGGGTCCATTTTGACAATCACAACTATCAATTTTCTGTTGAAGTTATTCTCAAACAATACCATACCCTGGAAAACTGGTATTTGTTTATTTATTCTATTTATTTATTTATTCATTCATTTATTCATTTATTTATTTATTTACTTATTTATTCATTCATTCATTCATTCATTCATTCATTATTTACTTATTTATTTATCCATCCATCCATCCATCCATCCATTCATTCATATATTTCTTTAATTTTTAAAGATTTTATTCCAACTTCATCATCCTCATCATCATCCTCATCATCATCCTCATCATCATCCTCATCATCATCCTCATCATTATCATCATCATTATCATCATCATCATTATCATCCTCATCATCCTCCTCATCATCATCATCATCATCATCATCATCATCATTATCATCGTCGTCGTCGTTGTCATCGTCATCATCGTCATCGTCATCATCATCATCATCATCATTATCATCATCATCATCATCATCATCATCATCATCATCATCATCATCATCATCATCATCATCATCATCATCATCATCATCATCATCATCATCATCATCATCATCATCATCATCATCATCATCATCATTATTTGGCCTAGGGGCCCTGATGCCTCTTAATTTAATTATTTTTGAATATTTTAAAACTCATTGTATCATCGCAATTGTTATTGGTTATCCTTGAATTTTGTGGCTGATTTGATTAATTTATGTGCCTCATCCTGACAGAATTAATTACTGGAAAATAAAGTACCCACTATTTAATACTCAACCCCTTTCTTGTTATGCCACTGGTAACTTGCATGTATAACGTGATGCTTCGTTGTATGTTTATTCCTGTCATTTTCATTCAAGTATTTCTTACGATGCTATCCTTCTCTGACGATTGTGAATTCAGCTCATTAGAAGTCACCCATATCCGTCAGTTTACAGTGATAAGCTATTTTATTCACATTTCAAGACGTGTCTTGAATCTGTGCTGAATTTCCATTTTGCATCCATATAGCTCTCATGATACAGTGTCATGTATTGGTACTTTGTGTGAAGTATCAGATATACATATGTAGGTTGGTAGTCAGCAAGGTATAGTTTTACAACCTACTTTCGATATCTCACACAAATTTTACCATGAACTTCACCTTATTCATGTTGCCTCCATGGATACAAATCTAAAAGATATTGAAAGTATATTTTACGTTCTCGAAATATAAAACTCATCCTCTATATCTAACCTTATTCTTATATCTCTGTATACTTTATTTTTTCTTCCTTTCACCTCCATTTCTACCTGTCAGTCTGTCTCCCTTCTCTTTCTCTTCCCCCCTCTCTCTGTCTCTCTTTTTCTTTCGTGCTCTCTTCATTCACACCCTGTATTCTTTTCATGTTAACGCCTCCACTCTCACTATTTCCATCCCTTTCTCATCCGTGTCACACAATGAGGATATGTTAAGATTAGAATTGCCCTCTATTCTCATTTCCTTGAATAATATCAGACTATCAACCATTGATAACTTCCTTTTATTGCTATGTGTGTTGATAACGGGAAACATGAACAGGTTCATAGACCTTGTTTAAGGTCAACGATAATAGTATGTTCTTTGAAATCCAATACTGAAGAATTCCTTAACTACCATGGCCATGTTTAATACTATCAGCCGAGTCCTGAACTGCATTTGCTCTTGCAAAAGACTTGCTCATTTGGAAAACCTGTACATTAAACCAGATGTAAATCTAACCCTAACTCTAAATGGAGGATCACACGTTGCTGGTTTAGATGGCAGCTAAAGGCAGGTTGCACCAAAAGTTTTATGCAACCAGAGCCCTTTATTGTAGAGTTAAGTCAATTCACTTTTCATTATCATTGTGAACCTTCATCTAAACTGGCTGTCCCGGAGGGGCCACTTACATTGACGAGTGGATACCATGCGCGACCAAAAAAACACGTAAAAAGGATGTCTTTTTCACGATAAGGCACGTTACGTACGTAACGTGATAAGGGTGTCAAAAACACAAAAATAATGAAAAAAGGGTATCTATTTCGCTAGGAAAATTACGTGTTTAGGGTCGAATTTGCGGGGATGATAAAACAAAATTCAAATTTTTTTATAAAGGATGTCCTTTTTGCCCCAACACTTCATGTTTAGAGTCCGATTTGCGCGAGGTGTAGAAGATGTGGTCGTACTAAACCAAAGTAAAGCCGACGACCGAAGGACCCGTAACAATAAAACATTCCTGTACTTGTTTAGGGGTTCATTTCAGGGAATATTTGCCAAGAGTATATCGTTTTGTTGTTAAGGGGTGCATTTTCAGAATATGGAAATTACGTGTTTAGGGTGCTTTTCGAGACCCCATGGTCGCGCATGGTATCCACTTGTGAATGGAAGTGGCCCCCCCCCGGGCTGGCTGTGTATAATCGCCCTTTATATACCAATCTTCACAGTATTCTCCCAGGCTTAGGTGGCACCAGAAAAAAAATATGATAATAATATTCAAAGGTATATGTCTCAAGACTGCATGTATTTAGATCTCATTCCATTTCAATTAATAGTGAAAAAAAGCTCTATGTCAGTTACAACAAATCGGAAGTGTGATCTCTCTGATTTGTTATCATTTCCTTTGGACATCAAAACACAGTCAATGTTATGAGAACTTCATGTATCAGAATGTGATATGTTTGTTTGGGTTTCAGTTATACAGCGATACCATATCCAGTATTTGTTTGTTTTAAAAAGAACATGAACTTAACTTCTCTGATATAGAATCAATGAACACTATTCAGTCTTTCATGGCATTGAGTAAAGAACATAAAAAATTCTGCTCATTAGAATAGAGCTAGTTGAATTTGTCTGATGCATTTGAGCAGATTTTTGATTACATGATCTGTAAACTAAAATATAACATTGTTTTAATTTGGGGATAAGTTTTCTGCTACTCATACGCCAAGGAGCTACATTAATGTATATTGAAAAAAAAATACTTGAATTATCTGACTACTCAACTATGCTAATTGGTAAAAAAAGTTGCGAAAATGCTGGTATAGGCCCATATATGCAGAAATCTCTTTATTAACATTCAACACATTTAAAAATTCATTTAAATTGTCACTGGTCGTACCAGAACTTCAAGATGTCTTAGGAAAGTATATGGTGTGTCGACAGTGTAGCCCAACTTGTTAGAAAGTTAGTTATCTATAAAAAATAAGTACTTTCACACCTGCCCTTTCACAAAAATGTGTAGTGTTTTGACAATAAGAAAGCAAGCTATTTTAACACCTTTCAAATAAATTACCCTCAAAATGAAAAAAAATGATGGTTTCTTTTCAAAATTTACAAAAAAAATGAATTACATAAAAAATAAATCAAGGTCTTCTGCAAGGTCACCAATACCGGCTGGGCAGAAACGTTGTTAGCCTAACAGTGCAATAACAGTAAGCCCAGTCACATCTTTCAGATTGTGAAGTCAAAACATTTATTTCAAGGTGTAAGTAATGAATTGTAACATGAGGTATCGCTGCCACATTACCGGTTCAACAGGACCTCTGTTAGGGGAAGAATAGAATGGCACCCTTTGAAAGTGACTATTGGGTAGAAGTCTGAACAAATTGTCACAATTTTCAGCTATTTTTCATTGTTGGGTTGGTGTGAATGCATTCACTGAGATCAAAGTTTGTAAAGAAGCCACTCCATCATGCTTTTCCCCCTGAGCTGTTGCTGTATCTTAGCCCAATGAAGCATATCTTCAAAACAAAAACACAAAGGAATAGAAAATGAGGATAAATTATCAAAAAAGTTACCCTTCCACGCAGAGGTGTCGGATTGTACTGCATGGCCTCATTTTTCATGCCTTCGTCGGAGCGATCGAAAAATTTGGTAACTATCCACCGGGGAGAATTTACTCAATTATTCAGAGATAACGTGTCTTATGAAGCCGCGCAAGGGCGATTTCTTCATTAAACCAAGAGGGTGATATAGACTGGGGAAGAAAACCTTGAAGCTTCATGATAAGGGTTAAAATTTGTGCCAAAATTGAAAGTAAATTGAAATTAGGAACAGAAGATGCACTGTTTTAATTGTCCACTTTCTCTATTAAAGCTTATCTGTCCCGTAGGCTTGCATGTGCTAGACTCTATGTATACAGAATCTGTCTACATACCCCCCCATCTATGTAAACACAGAAAGTATTTTGCACTTAATTGGAAATTAATTAGCTAACTGCACAGCTCTGTTATGTCATCAAAAATTGTTCTTATTTTTGTGCAGATCATCTGTTTGAAAATGTTTTAAGAAGTGCAAGAAAACACTGAGCAGTTTAAAGAGATGCATGGGTCCATAATTATAATGTATATTTAATCCTTCAAAGATTTTCTTTAACTTGTGGAGGGGGAGGGTCTATTTTACTGGTTACTTTTATCCTCATACAGATTTTTTTTTCCTTTTCTGGCTTTGAAAAATTACCTGGCTGGATAACCTGTCTATAGTGACTACCTTTTCTGTGAATATATTTTTGAGATTGTTTGATTGCAAGTGACAAGTTAAGATATGTGAATTTGAAATTATGAAGTTCAGAGACTTACTGAAAATATTCGGAAGTGAAAATATTTAATCTAATATTTGAAAACAAATCACTGCAGGAAGAGTTACTATAAAATGCAAACACAAAATTTCATAGTTTAAATGTGACAATTTATACAACAGCCCAGATGCTACATGCAAGAATAATTCTGGAAGTTATTTTTCTTGGAAACATTTTCATTTGTGATTCAGTAATAACATGATTGCAGATATCATACATTTCTTTAAAAAAAATAATTCATTCATTTGTGACTTGATAATGGTTTCAGTTCATTTTCTAAATTGGATGCAATAATAAAAAACTTATTGTTATTTCCTCTGAATAGAGTACATTAACCGGTTTATATAGATGCTATTCACTCTGAATTAGACCATGGCATCATCATCATTCTTTCATACATTAACCCAAATAACCAAAATTGTTATTGAATTTCATCATTGTCAGTTTGTCATTGTCAAATTGAAATGTTTAATTTACATTACATTTGATGCATAGCCGTATTTAGGATTTCAATTCTTGTTTTATTCAAGTTATAACGAGTGGATTAAAGAATAGTCAGTATGCAATCAAAGTACTAAGTGTTCAAAATTGGCATTGCAGTGACAATTTTTGCTTTTTTAAATGAGCTACATTTTATGAAAATTATTTCATGACATGTAGGATGTAGAAAATTAGTGATTTTTACAAAATGACAAATCATCATACATGTAAAGGGACAGTAATTTTTGAATTAATAAAGTCCTATTTGGTGAATCAAACGATCTTTGTTAAACTTTTACTACAGTGATTTTTACCTGTAATTTGAGTTTAGTTCAAATATTCCAGTCGATATTGTTGAATGAAGTATAATAATTTGAATTTATGAAGTCTGAACATTGCTCGTGGCCACTCAGGCAACGATAATGAATTTAATATATTATCAAGATGTGGGCCTAATTGTAAACTGGCTATCGAGTGTGAACATAGCATGATAAATAGTATTCAAGATCAGTGTACAAAGGAATATCTTTATTTTAGTTACTGAGTATTATTATTATTGATATTGTTACTCTGATATGTTTATCTCTGAATTGTCCTTTTCATCTCATTTCATTTCATATTCCTGATGTTCTGTGTCATCCATAACCCATTACCCGTGGACTTGATATTGCACCTTTTTACGTCATTACACAGGTGAGTACATTCATGTCTTATATTGAAATATTTATTTGATGGGACAAATCCTTCATCAATTTCTATACACATTAAAAAGTTTATAATCACTTGGTCTACTTCTCTGATAGTCTAATATCACATGGGTTGAATCCATTTTATTTAAATAATTATATTGCCCCGAGTCTTTAGATGAGGGCAATATGGTTCTTTTGAGGGTGACATATTTGATGTTTCCCGAAAGGGCCAGTCAATATTATTATTATTACCTGTACTGTACAATGTGTAATTCAATATCATTTGGAACAATTTATATGCCTGTTTGCTAATCACTGCTTCTGATTTCAGGTTATTCACAGCCTTAGCGAAGTGACCCTTAATAAGCAATTGTGACGTAATTGTTACCTTGCAGTCGCCCATCAATGCATGGCGTGCATATACACTCAACGCATAGAAATCTTGCGCTAAGGTGACGTTTTTGTGTGCATTGGCCGCGCCGCACATTATCTACAATGCGTTGGTTCATAAACTGGTTCCAGCCAGATTTTTGAAATACTGAATTTAGTGATCAAAATGGGCTACTACTGCGCTGCGCACTAGCAGAAATATGACCAATGTTGCCCTCTGTTTTTTGTATAGGATTCCTATGGGCAAAGCCCGGGGAGGGCAACATGGCAAATGTTTACCTCATTGGTCTCAGATTGAAAGTAGCATGCGAAATATGACGTTTATTTATCTCCTAAAATGCCATGTATAGGTAATAATCTTTAATATCATTTGTGACAGATCTTGGGGAAATTCTTGAAAGAATGGTTGCCCGAAAGCATGCATTTTTGAGGAATTTAAGGGTAATTTGCGCTGTCATTAGGACAAATGTACCTGTCGCTCTCTTCTATTTCCTATGCTGGTTCAAATAGTTAATTGGCCTGCACTACACTTTACTAGGCCTGATACCCTCTGGTCTAATTAATGCCCAGATGGTCTAATTTCCAATTCTAATTATTCTACACTTTGTAAAATGGAATTTTTGTTTGATGAAAAGTTCATTAGAGCATGTGTTTGACCAAGTGGATAGCAGGAAAAATGTGTAGGCCCTATAAACTAACTGGATATTAGACCAAACGATGAATTGGGTAAGTGTTACTATGGTGTTCTGTTAAACTTCTTGTTGTGTTTTACATTTGAGCATGGATCAGTAGATCTCTCAATGATTTGGTCATCACAGTACACTGACGGGTGTTGTCTATAGTTAACACTGACATTCTTAATAGGGCCGTCTGCACCAGCCCGAGCTTTCAAATAATCATGCTATTTCTGATCCGGCAAATCCTGATTTGAACAATCTCAAGATTATTTGTAATGGAAATGCAATCATCGCGATAGTTCGCTGGATTAATCTTGAGATTGCAATTCTAAGTCAACTTAGGATTATTTGCAAAATAGCGCGATATTTACAAATTATCCCACTAATTTGCAGGTGCAGACGTTCTCAAAATTCAGATTATTTATTCATTCACGGCGTCAGACCATAATGCATCGAATCGCTCTTCTTGATTTGATGGAGATGGGGTTTCTTGAATCTTGAGATTAATCGCAAAGAGGGCTGATCAGGCTAAGATTGAGCAAACTCGGGCTGGTGCAGCATGGCCTAATATAACAACTTCACCCAAAATTTTGTTCAAGAAGACTGATTTTACCAATTTTGTTGTTTTGTAAACAATACATTATGAATATTCTTTCAATAGTGATTGGGCATCTTTGGAGCCATGTCAAACCATCTTGCCATGTTATTAACATTGTTACATATGGTACCTTCAAATAAGAACTTTTAATCTCATTTTGCCTTTAATTAATTGGTGACATACATTGGGAGCTAAGCACCTTTGGATGTTCATAGATGATTTGTGCTGTATCATCATAACATCATTTAGCATTTTATTAATTGAAACTATCAACTTTGATAGTTATTTCACGTAAAAAGCCCATGAAATTATGTGGGACATGTGTGTAATCTTGTGACCTAATTTGGTGTAATTTAGAGGGACATTTTATCAGTCACGGTTTGTGAGGAATATTAAAAATGTTGGGTTTTCTCCAAGGTTATGTACAAGATGTGCATCGATCTTATCAACGTTTTGACCATAATCATTCAAGATCTTAACCTCTGAGCCAATTAATCTCTAATGAGTTATGAAGACTAGCAGACAATGATTATCTTAGGGGATGCGGGGATCTGACGACTGGGCAGGCAAGCGCTCAACTTATTAGAACCTATGATCCATGCTAATACCGCCAAACAGGAAATTGACAACTTACATGTCGCTGCGTTAGAGCATTGCCTTGCCCATCCCCCCCTGCACCCCAATCAATGTGTTGGTTTCCCCAATGCCTTTTGAATTACCCATGATAGTGGTAGTATGAGCGAGAAAAACCAGGGAAGTTTGCTCCATTGATGCAGCTAATGTCGTGCAAGGGCTAATGAATGGTATAGGTGGCGCTTGCTTCACATTCATTGTAGTGTTGCTGCATCGTAATGCAATGCTTTCATTTTGCGTAACAGCAAAGATAAAGCTGCCTCCTCAGCAAAGGTTATAGGCTTTAAAAATGGCTGTACCTGATAATTTTTTCAACACAAGGTTGCTCTCTCCTCTAAATTTTGTTCCTTAACCCCTGATTGGGATGGACATGGGTACGAAGTTCTCTCCAACTGTTAACATATCAAGATTAGAATGGAATTCCATGGGGTTTTCTTGAAAGGGGGGGGGGAGGAGGGGGAATCCCCTGTTGCCAAAGGAATAGTCTGATCAGGGAGCAAGGCAGTGATGGAGGGCAAGGGGGCTTCCTGTTGAAGGTAATTAGTGAAGATATGGATTACCTAGCTGAATGACAAACATCATCAATTGATTTATCATTAATCACCAACACATCCTCACAGGATGTCCAAGCTTGAGAACTCATCAACCGCGCTGGATTGTGGGATACCATTTGAATGCGGAGCATGCCTGGATGAACTGTGAACCGTGGGCAGATTCATGATTCAACATAATGTATACACCTTTAGGTGGTTTCAAACCAGCTCGATCACAAGAACCCCCGTTAAATTACGAGAACTTTTTTGGCTGAAAAATACCCATTAATCCTGCATTCGCACCGCCCTGAAACATACCCTTTTGGGATAATTTCCCGAAGTTACGAGCTTGCGCTGTATGGTCTGATAAGCAAGCAAGGCGCGAGATTCAAAATCACTAGCCCAGCAGCCACCCACGCCACCGCGCCCAACGACACGCTGGGCTATAAGTTCCCGTAAATTGCTTTCACGTTGCCAAAATACCTGCGACCTTGGAAAAATCCCCGCGAAAGTTCTAGTAATTTTGCCAAGTACCTACTATTTAACGGATATTTTCTTTCAGGGAAATTACGAGTAGTTTGCTTTCACATTACCAAAATACCTGGTATTTTCTGATCGGGGTAAATTTCCCGATCAGAGAATATCTGAAACTGACGAACTTCGAAGCGGTCTGAAACCACCTATTGTTGCTTGCTTGTTTAAGCCATTAGTGGTGGAGAAATTTAGTATGGGGGGGGGGGGCTTAGGGCAGTGTAACCCTACAAATGTCTGAAAAATTTCCTGTTAATGATTGTATATTGTATTCAATACAAAAAAAATGTTCGAAATGAACAGGGACAGAAAAAAATGACCTCATTTCATTTTATCCTTGACCAGCAGAAGGAATTGTTAGGAAAAAACAACTAGAAAATAAAGAATAACTCCCAAATATGCACTTCTGATTGGTTGAAAATCAAATTGCATTTAATTTCCAGAGGTGCATTCTATTGGAAATATTTCTGCAACAGGCTTTAGTAGGCCAAAAGCCCATTACTCTCATATTCACAATGCGGTATTCAGTTGGTCTATGATTTAGATATACAGTGCGTCCCAGAAAAAACGAAACCGAGATTTAGCGATGATTTATCATAACTTAATCATAAATAAAATAGACAAATGACCTATCAATGTAAAGCTTAGAGTCTCCTCTTTCATCTGGTATTACTTAGATTATTCCTCATTCACGCATGAGTGAGTAAAAACAATTCGAAGAGAGGATGCCAAAAACTCACTTGGCGGGGGGTATCTGAATTTCAAAACGAAAATCACACGACTAAAAAGTTCAATATCTGCTCTTTTCTTTGATACCTCAAACGCAGAAAATGGACAAGAATTAAAAAAGTTATGATCCCTCGAAATAATGCTTGTATTTCCCTAATATCGCACGGTAACAAAAGACTTCATGCATGGCTGATCGTCAACAAAACGGAGTGTCGAGTTAGTTTGAACGCTAGCATGTAAAACCTCTTCATTTTCTGAAATTATTGAAATTCAAGCCTTATTTCAAATAACCAGAACTTTGTCATTTCTTGACCATTTTCTGTATTTGAGGTATCAAATTAAAGAGCAGATATTGAACTTTTTCAAAATGAGGTTTTCTTTTTAAAACACAGATACGGCCCGCCAAGTGACTTTTGGTACCCCCTTTTCAAATTGATTTTTCTCACTCATGCGTGAATGAGAAATAATCTAAGTAAAACCAGATGAAAGAGGAGATTCTAAGCTTTACATTGATAGGTCATTTGTCTATTTGATTTATGATTAAGTCATGATAAATCATCGCTAAATCTCGGTTTTGTTTTTTCTGGGACGCACTGTATAGTTTATCTATGGAAAACTAAATGTAGTTCTTCCCTACTGTTACATCATATTGATGGCAGAAGGATGCGAACTTGACGGAGCTGTTTGCGAGTTTATGAAGGCTCACCTGGGATGATATCCATTGGTCAGCCTTATTGAATTTATCTCACACATTCTGACACCTTTGTTTTGCTTTCTTAAGGCCACCGCACACCTTACGACCCGACCGGTCGCCGACTGGCTTGCGACTGGGTGAGGGGAGGTGTGACGTCACTGCTCTTGTCAGCTTGAGCATCGCAGACCGGTCAGGGACAAGTCGCAAGGAAAATCGGAAGGATTTGACATGTCGAATCCTTATGACTGGATCGCAAGCTCAATCCAACCTCCAGCCAATCAGACAGCAGAGTTGCATAACGCGTATTATGATAAACAGCGCGCATACACAGTAGTAAGCGCAATTTCTCAGATGCTATGCCAAAAAGCGCATGCGTGAGTCGCAGATCGGATCGCAAGGTGTGCGGTGTCGAGGCTTATGACTGCCTTGCGACTCATCTCCCCTCACCCTGTCGTAAGACAGTCGGTGACCGGTCGGGTCGTAAGGTGTGCGGTGGCCTTTTGTGATTCTAGTGGTCAAGAATATTATTTAATTTCATTACCTGACAGTATTGGGTAGTTGGAGTACCAGAAATGCTGATTGAGTGAATTCACCTTTATGTTTTTCATATTTGGCTACCATATTTAGAAATATATTAAAACCAAAATTTAATTTCAGTACATTTCTGTGAATAGGCCTATTCATTTTATCTGGCTCTATCATACCTGTATCATGTTCTCCCAGTCAGCTCATGTATTATTTCTGTCTTATTTTTTTTCATACTTTCAACCATTTTATTTCTTTTCTGATGGGAAATTTTTTCTATAAAGTAATTAACATAATTCATCACTCCAAACTCTGTAATTAGTTTGCATTGTTTTCTTAGAATTATGTGTTCAGTATCCTGTCAATGCCCAGTATTCTATATCAATGCCTAGCATTATATGGCTATAGATATAATGATCCATTATATTTTGTACAAAATGAAATAATAACGAGTGATTTCTTATCTCAAGTTTCTGTGTGCTCCTATATTGTGGTATAGAATTGTTATTACAATAATGCAGCAGTCAAAGTTATTGGCATGAATCCCAGCAAAAAAATGTTGACATATGGGATAAAAACCAGCGTGACTACATCCAAGGGGTGTTCAGCTTACCCCTTCATAAGATTCATTTGTCCAATTATGATTGACCTACAACAGAGTCACAACTAATATGTTATGATTATTAACAAATGATATATAAAGGTTATGAGGTCTAAAACTACTAAATTAACTCAATTAACAATCTCAATGTTGCATTGGACATGATGGTAATTGATAGTTTCAGATTGTATAATTTTCAATATTTTTTGCACTCTAACACATTTATGCACTCCATATGTTTCAGTTTGTACATTCTTGCATAGTACCTAAAGTCTAAACACACTTGAGAAGCAGATTAAAGAATGGATAAGTCTGCATTTTGGTGACAAAAGGAAATATGAGACATCAACTGAATTACATGTATATATGCTTCAAAGGAAGCATTTTATAATACGAATGGTCAGTGAGTTCCACTGAGCACTGATATGAACTTCTGAAATTATTGCATCTTATTTACTGAGAGCAAGTTATTCAGTAAAAAATCACTCTCAAAACCTCATGAAAATGCTCATTTGAGTATTCGGTGCCAGTAGGCTACATTTATCCAGTGCCTTGTGGAGAGATATTTAAGATATGTCAGGCAAGATGTTATGTTATAGCATTGATTTCAGTGTAAATGACAGATTTTTGAAAAGGAAAATTCACCTTTGTGTCTTACTTCCTTTTGCTTTTGGAGTCGAAGCGGTGAAAAGGTTCATGGCAGGTCACTAAAGTTACCGATTATATTTTACTTTGATAAGCTGCATATTACTGGAGTCATAATAAGTGTAGTGTTACAAGTGAAAAATGTAGATTAGCTTTTCAAATCTTACTTCATTTCTTTTACTTAGTCATGGGGTCGTTAACATGACCTCAAGCTGATGTTGCTCTGGCTCACAAGGAGCTGGCTTTCAATAAGGCCAGAGATTGTGCATATGCCATCCATCATTTGTAAAAAGACTCGTTGTTCATCAGTGTGAACGTGAAGCCTCACTTGACATCTTTGTTAAATGTGAACTGTCACAAGAGGCAAGCAAAAGTTATTTTGTTTCTATTACATATGTATTAAATAGTAGGCCTATCGGTTTTATATCAAATTACCAACAATATTAAGTTGATATGCTGATCTTACTCTATATATGTGTATATTAATCAGTAGGTCACAAAAACTGGTTAAAAATGTATTGCTAATGAGGTACGGAAGTGTACTATCAATTGAAAAAAATCCAATATTGAGTGTGGTTCTGACAAAAAAATATCCCTGAACATTTTATTCCTTGTGAATGGATATGTCCCCAAATTACACCAAAATAAGTTTTTCCAGTAAAATAACAAATATTTGATACCACATTGGGCCAAATAACTCTTAAAAAATGGGCCGATGGCAGCTTTGACACAACCCATTGGACGTGAATAAAGCCTGTGTACCTATGTCCTTAATACCAGTTCTCAAAAGTAGTGTTACAAAATGATGTTTGCATTTTGGTGTGTTTATGCTTGTGTTTTTGTGCTCAAAATTTGTAAGATCTTTAGATCTTTACTGTGTCTTATAAACACTTTTACATACCATAAACACTTTTACATACCATATAACTTACTCCTAATGTAGGCTAGAGAGAAAGGGTCAGTGTTGACAAATATTTTTGAATTACTGAAGGGGTCAAGTTTGTGTTTTTTCATAAAAAAGTGAATTTGATAGCATTCTTGATAGGATACTTAACACCTCATCCAATAAAACCAACTTTGATATGAAACTCAACCAATCAACAGGTCTTGTATTAAAGGCACTCGTACTATTGCATGTGTTTTGTTTGGTGTTCTTGTGTTGTGTTGTTTTGTGTATTGTATTACATTGTATTATATTGAAGAATTTTCTTAAATTGTATGGTATTTTTTTTGTTATTTTGTTTTCTATATATTTTATTAGACAATCGAAATGAACAATAGTTTATATCAACATCATTCACATTATTTATTTAGGGTCATTGTTCTAGAATGATACATTCAAAGGATTTGTTGTAGGTTAAACCCCCATTCCACAGAGAACAAGACTGCTGAAAGACCTTTGAAAGACCATGAATTCTGGTTGATCTTTCAGAGGTCTCTCAATGAACTTACAATGGTCTTTGAGGTCTTACGCGAGTCCTGACCAATCCTTCAGTGGTCTTCGTAGTCTTCATGGGCTCCAAAACTTTTTGAAACGGTTCAAAACAGTCTTCCATCGGTCTTACAGGAAAATGGTCTTTCAGTAGTCTTTCAGAAGTCTTTCAGCAGTCTTTCAATGAACTTTCAAAGGTCTTCATAGTCTTTCAATGATCTTGCGGCAGTCTCTCAAGATTTTTTGAGGAGATCAATGTAAGACCCATGAGAGATCATTGAAAGATCATTCAAAGATCATTGAAAGATCACTGAAAGACCAGGCGAAGTCCGTGGAAAGAATTCTGAAAGATCACTTGTTATATAAAAGATCTCTGAAAGACCATTGAAAGATCTCTATAGGACTAGTCTAAGACCAGTAAGAAAATAAATATCCATAGTCTTTCAAAGTTCTTTGAGGGGTCTTTCTGATCGATTCCACAGAGATGACAAATTTCAGTGATCTTGAAGACCGCTGTAAGACCTCACCAATATTAAGTCTTTCAGTGGTCTCACAATGGTCTCTGTTCTGTGGAATGGGGGCCTTAAGGAGTGTCCATTTTTAAAAGTCATCTATTTATTTGTTTTTAGTTATTAAAATTTTTTTAAGGGGGATGATCCATACTGACTGTTGCAAGAATTTTGTCCATTTAGTGTTTTTAAAATTCTATCAATGTCCCTTTTTTCCCAATTTCTCAGTCATTTGTCATATCCATGTACTGACAGTGCAGGTAAGTATGTAGTATTTTTGAGCATCTTTCGTTCCATCTGCTCACATCTTTCTTGACAGTTTCAAATTCTATATCAGGGCAAATCGTAAAAATCCATAAATTTTATTTTTAATTACTTCCAGATATTTATAATATTTTTCATCAAGTTATAATAAAACAGTTTTTAATGTGTCATGGTTGAGGCACACACTTTAGAAAGAAAACAATGTTTTGGTAGTAAAAAAATTTAAAATGATCCTGCTTTTGAAAGTGGCAATCTGCCTTTATTCATTTTGTTTGTTTGTTCCTTTTTTTTTTGGGGGGGATGGTATTTCTGTAAGTGATAGTTACCAATAATACAAATATCACTTTATCATCATGTCAATATTCCATTATTTTTAGACTTTCCCTTTAAACTTGGGAAGGAATTTCAGCGTTGTGAGCCTGTTTACAGCTACAGACGTACACGTATATCATATCAACCTTGGAATATGGTCGTAATTACTTTGGTCAGATTCTCGCCTCTTGGGATCGGAACGTGCTTCTTTTTACAGCGCAAAGGAAATTGACTGGACACAAATGTGTGAAATGCATGCTTAGGGTTTCATTAGACCCCCTTTACACTATCTAAACACTATTTTGATAAATCATCAATTTGTTTGATCTTGTAGTGCCATTTACTGTTCTGAGAACAAAGTAGCCTGCCTGTATGGCACGTGACTTAAATTGCTAAACATATCAAAAGAAACAAAATTGAATTTAATAATTTACGATGTAATTCAATTACAGATGTAAGACCTAATGTCTTCCGTCCATAAATGAAAATAGGCATTAGTCTTCTGATAATTTTTGGTTTGGTAATCTGCTAGTGTTGCGCTGGTCAGAATCGGGTATTCCAAAAGACTGATGTTAGAAATTTAAACACACACAAAACAATACAAAATCAAGGATTTTCATATTCCCAACAATAAAGCATATAACAAAATTGATTTTCTAACCATAATCAAAATCTAAAGCACGATTGGTAATTTAGTATGTAACGCTTCCTCACTTTCTTATCCACAATCGGTGTTCTATGTTGTTGTTGTCGAATATGATGGCGCTCTTCAAACTCGTAAGTAGGCCGTCGTCGGCAAAGGAAAGCGATCCATAGGATGTCAAACCATTAGTGACGATTATATGACACATTAATATAGATTAGTCACCCATCCACCTATTATATTAGTAGGTCCTACAAAATTAAACATCTTCATGGAATAACACTTTAATACATATAGACAAATTGAATATCGCACGTCTAAATGATTGTTCGTGGAAAAGGGCACACCAGCTCACCTAACGGCTACTAGTTATATATATTTAGAATTTCTTAAAATCTTCGTAAAATAAGAATTAAAATGTGAAATTACATAAATTGTAAATAACATGTGTGATAAATAATTGTACCTTGTAAGGACAAAATTGGATGGTGTACTGTTATTTTTTTCAATTCAAGTTATTTATTATTCTTAACTTCTATGTTATTTTTTATTAAAGGACAAGTCCACCCCAACAAAAACTTGATTTGAATAAAAAGAGAAAAATTCAACAAGCATCACACTGAAAATTTCATCAAAAATCGGATGTAAAATAAGAAAGTTATGGCATTTTAAAGTTTCAACAAAATAGTTACATGAACGAGCCAGTTACATCCAAATGTGAGAGAGTTGATGACATCACCCACTCACTATTTCTTTTGTATTTTATTATATGAAATATTGTTATTTTCTCGTCATTTGTCATGTGAAATGAAGTTTCATTCCTCCCTGAACACTTCAGGCAAGGAGGTCCTAATTGTCAAATTCGTAATAATTGAAATATTGTATAATTCAAACAATAAAAAACAAAAGAAATAGTGAGTGAGTGACATTATCGACTCTCTCATTTGGATGTAACTGGCTCGTTCATATAACTATTTTATTGAAAATAAGGTAAACTTTGAAATGTCATAACTTTCTTATTTTACATCCGATTTTGATGAAATTTTCATCATTGTGCTTGTCTGATTTTGCTCTATTGATTCAAATAAACATTTTTCTGAGGTGGACTTGACCTTTTATATCTTTCTAAATATATTCCCCTTATATTTCTCATCCTTCTTATTCCTCTGTTTTGTATTTTTCTTTGTTTCTTATTAATAAGAATTTTAAATCCTTCTTTCATGTCTTGTGTCTGAAATAAAAACGCCCTAACCATCAAAACGGTTTATAGTGGCATATATAAAACATAGTAGTTCCTGTGAATAATCGGGATTAATTAACAATTGTTTAAGATTCAGGTCATTCATCTCAAGTTTATTAAACATAATGCATCTCTCTTTTTCATATTTTGAACAAAATAAAACATATAATGTTCGATAGTCTCAAATACTTTGCACTCCTCTATATTATCATGCACTATTTGTCACTGCAGAGGGCGCTATTGGTGTCACAGTTTCATTAAAAAAAAATTATGTCATGAGGGTCCAGAGAGAAATCATGTATAGAAAATGTCAACGACTGCGCACAGATCGCTTGCACCCACTGCAGCAAAAAGAGGCATGAAACATTGGTGACCACCATTAAGGACAAGAATATTAAGAAATGCCAATCACACTCCCATAGTTTGATATCATTGATATAAGGTTTGATTTTGAATGTCAAGATTGTGAGAGAGCTAAACTAAGAAAAGAATACCAAACTTTTTTTTCTAATGCTAATTTCATCAGGATGGGAAAAAAATTCCAGAATCCGATCACATCGGACAGATTCCAGTATGCCGTCTATCCTGACCCAGGCTTGAAACTGAAAAAAATATCTCACTGTTTGGTTAATCTCAGTGTTTTTTTAAAAGTTGACAACTTCCATTTTGTCTACAATGGCTAGGTATTATTGATTACATAGAAATAGTAAGTTAGGCTAGGCCTATACATTTCATTCCATCAAAATAGAATTACTTCCTGTAAATCATCCAGTTTTGGCTTTAATCAAGGTTGCACGATTACTCTGACAAGTTTGGTGTATGATGAAATATGGGGTAAATTTGTCCTGCATTTTTGAGAGATTTATGAAATCTTACAAGGTCCACTTTTCTTTGTTTCAAAACCCAAGTTCAAGACCAGACAGGATGGAAGTATATTAGCAAGGACATGAAGTAGGATTTTCACACTGGACAAAAAATGCAGTATTTAAAAAAAAAAATGATTATTTTATTTGAGGTCTTGATGAGTGTGTATCTTTGACCCTGTGTACATTCAATTTCATGAATCCGTCCCATTGAACAGTTTCACTTCTCCAGTTTATCAGAAGACTGCTTTGTAAGCTCCCATGGCAATTGCTATTGGGAATTAGCTTTGTTGATGCTGGGCAGGGGTAAATCAATCTGTGTTTGATCTATCAGCTGTTCCTGATATTCAACATTATGAATGAAAAGTGGGCTCCAAAATCATGCCAGTTATTGTATTTTGTGTGTGTGTGCATGCGTGGCCCAATGAAGGAAATTGGAATCCACTCTCAGAAATTTGTTTAACCATGACAACACAAAAGTTGATTAATATACAAACCTACCAACTGTTGGTTAAAACAAATTCCAAACCAATTTTTTAAATAACAAACAGTAGGATGATATTTAAACCAACTTAGAGGTTGGTTAAACATTTTTGTGTGTGTCACAGTGTGTGTGAATGAAGCTCTGATAGAAGGCCATTGTTTCTGATATGAATTAAAGCCTTTCTGCCTCCAATAAAATAAAATGAAGATGGACATATGTAGGTCATATTTATAGATTTTTGGCAGGTCTAAACCAATGTTAAAAAATAACTTGAAAGAAGCTTGATATGCTGGGAGCAGTGTTTTCTGGATTTTCAATATTTCTCATCAATTTGAAGAAATTTAACACTTTAAATAACAAGAGTTTCACTTATCTTATATATCTTATCTTAAATGAATGTCAAATAACCAAGGACTTATTAGAAATGTTAAAGTGATCGCCACAAGCGAAAAAAAAGGATCTTATAAAAAACATTAAACCATTTCAAGAAAAAAACACACATAGATAAGTGCCCCAAAATATTTTTAAAATGCTTTTTCCATTGACTTTGAGAAAATAGTCTTCAAATCGTAAAAGAATCTGTCACAAGTACTGTGCTTTAATTCGCCTCTCAAGTTAATGTTCAATTAAATCCAATCATCAAAATAATCAATATATATATCGTAAAAACATGAACCAGTATTTAAAACAAAATTTGGTCTGGGATTTCTTTTTTGCTCTTGATCATTTCTTTAAAAGCTTGTTGAAAACATTTCATTTCATACAGCCTGCTATAATTGTGAATGTAGTTGAATAGCCCAGTTATGAATCAGCTAAGGAATTCCTTACATTTATATACATTTACTTCTGCTGACAGTCTTCATGATAGATTTCTTCTCAATTCTTGAGAATTCTTGAGAAAAACAAATGGTTTCCCTTTCCCATTCTCAAATTTCATTTGGCTCCTTACTTGAGGAATACTAGGCAATACATAACAATTGGAAATATCGAGGGGGAAAAAGAAGGTAACCCCAAAAAGTCAAATTCTAAAAGGATACCAGGAAATCCAATCCGGAGTTTCACATCCGTGGTTTTTATTCTTCCATATCAATTTTTGGACTTTCCAACAGTTTTGGAGCTTGTTCACTTTCAGAATACATGATGTTAATTTGAAAATGATAATATTATTAAAAAGTGATGTGTTTAACGGTATTTTTAATGTACAAATTGATATTCATCAATATAAATTAGTAACTGATCTGAAACCAAAGGAAGGGATCTGCAACAATTTGCAAAAATGAGTGGCCAATGATACCCATTTATTTAAAATAAGGGCTGATCTTTCACCAATTAAAATTGTTTTTTTTTTAATTTTTATTGATTGCAACCATTAGTGTGTGGTTGTGTGTGTGGGGGGGGGGCGGGGTTGGTATGCAGTTTCTTTGTTCAGCTCTCTCTCTCTCTCTCTCCCTCTGTCCCCCACTCTTCCTTACCCTCTCTCTTTTCTATCAATCTCTCTCTTACTCTTTTTCTCCCCATCCCATCTCTCCTCTCCCTCTGTCTTCCCTCACTTTCTCCCTCTTTTTGTCCTCTCACCTCCCTCCCCCCCTCCCTGTCTCCCTCTCCCTCACTCTCTTTCCCTCTCTTCCATTTTCCCTGACTAGATTAGAATTCATATTTCTCTGATTGGATCTTCTCCCATCAAATTGGTACATTTCCGCTCTTTATTTTGTAGCTATTCCCAGCCTGGTAATCGGAGTCCAAGATAGATTGGACATATTCATTGTTTTGACTGGATTTCGGGCTGGGGTTTGAAAGGAACACAAAATCTCAAATTGTCCTGATTTGATTTAGAAGCTCTTTAGCTGAAGATCTTTCCCAATCTCACTCAAAGTCTTGTAGCTATTACTCTCTTTTAGTTGATATATTTCAGAACTGCACACCAAACTCATACAACTTTTTTAATGAATTACTACTTTTTGTTGTTTTTATTTGTTTTAAAACTATCATCTTAGAACTGAAATGTGAAGATGAAGCTTACCAAGATATTACAAGAAATTTGTTTTCTTGCTATAACAATATGTCATATTTTCTGAGATTCCTGAATTCTAAATCCCAATTACATTTTCAATTGAGCATGTTGTAATTATGATGTGATGTCTTTTTTATAATCCCATTTTCACAATCAGTATACGTGTTTATTGAATTTCTCATAATCATTCTAATATTTTTTTAGTGATAGAATATCAACCTTTTCTTGAAACTCTGCATCAATAGTGATTGAAATCAAATTTCCATGAAAATGACCTGACATGACCCAGTTGTCAATTTAAGATTTTGACCTTGGCAATTTTCCAAGATTTTTTTTAAATTCTTGGTTTCCTTTGAAGAGATCAAAACAGAACAGGGAATATGTTAATAAAATATACACATAAATTGAAGAAAAAAGGAATATTGTTAATGTGTTGTTTATAAAATCATCAGTGATTTTATGAACTGGCTCAAACCTCGGCTGGTCTCCAAAACATGATTTCGAGATAATCGCGTTCAAAGTTTTGATGTTTTTCAGAGGCTCATAACTTCACGCTTTGAAAGAAACCAGATCAATTATTTATACCAATTTAAAGCATACATTCTATTCTTTAGTGATATACAAAATTTTGTCTGCAATTCGTATTTATTCTTTCAGTATTTGAAGTGCTTGTGCTTGTATGCATCTCAGAAGCTGCTAATTTTTACCCAAAACAGGGTAAGAGATTTTTTGCAGCACAAATCACGGTTTGAGCCAGTTCGTAAAATCATTCATGTCATGCGCATATTTTTTTAGAGGCACAAAGCCTGCGCATAGCACGTACACACCGCATACGCACCGCATCTAGATCAGGCCTTTTACCTGTGCGCGCCATTGCAGAGACTTTATGGGACACAAAGAATGATTTGAGTGAGTTTGTAAAATCAAAGGAGGGGATTGAGCTGGTGGAGCATTGTGGCCCAGTGGATAGGTCTTCTGACTTTGAAACAGAGGGTCGTGGGTTCAAATCCCAGCCACGGCGTAATTTCCTTCAGCAGGAAATTTATCCACATTGTGCTGCATTCAACCCAGGTCGAGTGAATGGGTACCCGGCAGGATTAATTTCTTGAATGCATGAGCGCTGAAAGGCAGCTGGAGCTAAAGCCGGGGTAATAATAATAACGTGCCTCGGAATAAAATATTTCTACATAGATTGCACTATATAAATGCCTACTATTATTATTCATAAAAATATTAAATAACCCTTCTTTTTAATTAATACAAATTTTGATCTGATATTTAGCAAATCAATAGAGTAAAATCACTGGCTTGCAGAATATGCAAAAAAAAAAATCAATTTTTAGAATTTGACCAAAAATTACGTTTGGGCCGGTTCGTAAAACCACTGACAAAATGTTATCATTGTTCTTATTTTTTATTTGGCGAGGTATAGCATTACTATGGAAATACCATTTTGTGCACATTGATTGAAAGAAAGTAATTTCTTAACAGGTTTTTGAATGTTCCTTGGCCCTTTGGAATCAAACACAACTTTAAAAAATCACATGAAACTTGAATTTTAACCAATTAAATTGTGCTGTGCATTCCAGACTTCTTAGTTTTTCTTCACTAATTTTGTAAGCTCTATGATGGCATTAGTGATATATTGCATTGACAGTAATTACAGTAACATCATCAGTAATATGTGGAAAATAAGAGAAATTAAATATGGAAAATAGAAGGAACGGTATTGGAGTAGAGAAATTGGAGGAGCATAGTTGAAAGAATTTATAACTTTTCTCTTTACTATTTACCTCATCATGAATCATGGTACAATTTTATCAATTAAATACTGCTGATTAGTCTATTCATATTAATAATATTATTGATGGCATGCAAGAATAAACAGCCCCACTGATAATTTGTATCCGTTATTTTTAAAAGCTCCATGATTCAGCTTTTACTGGACCATAGGCATACTGGTCTTTTTTTCTTACCCATAATACTTTAAAAAGAAACAACCTCAAATCTATTTTTTACCATTTACAAATTGCAATATGATCTCCTTGGTTGAGTTGAGATGAAAATGACAAGCCCTCTTCCTCCACGGGATTCCAAGAGTACAGGAAGGTCATGGGTCAATGTCAAGGGTTAAGTTCGGATCACTTCCAATGGGATTGGTGTTTATTAGGAGATCAGCATCCGAAACTTCATTGGGGAGGTGTGGACAAATGATGAAAATAAAGTGATTTCATGAAGCATTCCATGGGCTTCGGAGGGTTGAAGTCCGAGAATTTCAATGATTTTAAATCGCAATTGGTATGATCGTCATCAGTATATGTCGGGATCTGATTGAATACAGTTTGGCAGTTAACAGACTACTTCACAGATGGTTTCAATTTTCATGGATTATTATTTTTTTTACAAGATACATAAGAATGACTTTATGTTGACAAATTTTGCAACTGCCATGCATAAATAGGTTTTGCAATCGTTTGATAGCATATTTTTTTACTTATTGCTCAAGAAGAAGGCTTGTTAACAAATACTAAACCATGAAAATGCTGTTTGAAATTTCAAACATGTCCTTTATGCATGTCACTCTAAAACTATTGTTTAAACTTTTAAAACAACTGTTTAAACATTTTAAACAAGTTGTTTAAAAAGTTTAAACAACTTGAAAAAAGTTTAAACAACTACAAAAAAGTTTAAACAACTTGTTGTTAGAGTGACAGGCTTAAACAATGTGCTTTTTTTACTGTAGAAAGCCTGCATAATGTAATCCATCCATGTGAACATTTTATTTGAATTGTGTGAATAATTTAAAAGTTATGAACGTTAAAGTCCCCTTTCCCAGTATGAATTCCAGCATTTAAGACACTTTCTTCCACATTATTTATAGTTGTGGTAATCAAGAAATGAATAATCTGAACTGGTCTGTAATTTTACTCGGTCCCAATGATACTGATATCTCATAAACTTTGATATTAATTATAGTCTTTGATGTCCCGCTTGTGTGTCAGTCTGAAATTAATGTTGGCTCGCAATGTCCACATTTTAGACATTTTCAAAACTAAATTCACATTTGTACAAGATATAACAAATAGTGCAGTCTCGTGCCAAAAACAATACTAGCACGAATGTTAAATATTATTTCAATTCAAGGTTGCAAGATTATGGATGTGCATTTAGTTTTGATGTACTGCTCAGTATAGATAAAATGGTGTTATGGAAGAATGGTGTTAGAATTGTAACTGTCACAGGAAAGCTGTGTCAGTCCATGACCTAGATGGATGTAAAGAAAGGGAAGTAGGGAAATCCAGAGTGATTTTAAATATACGTGACTGAAACAGATTAAAACATTGAATGACTGGTAGGAGGATGTAAGAGGATGAGAGTGGATGGAAGGTATGAGGTAGTTAGATGGAGAGAAGGTAGTAGGGTACACTCTTAAAACAAATCAGTCAAATTGACTAGACTAGTAGTCAGCTGGGAGCAACTGTTATGGCAATCACTGACAGTCACATTTCTGACATCTCTGTTCTAGTAAAATATGACTAGAAAATAGTCAAATATGACTAGAATAACAGTTGCACTCAGCTGACCCTATTAACTAGTCATTTTTTACTGATTTGTTTTTAGAGTGTAGAGGAGAAGGAAATGGGGGGGGGGGGAATATGACAATGAAAAGAAGAAAAGTATGGGTGGAAGAGGGAAGGAGTAAGAAATGAGATAGAAAGAATGGAGATAACGAGGAGGAATGGATGAGAAGAACTGAAGAAAAGGAAGAGGAAGAGAGTGAAAAAGAGAAGTCAGAGAGAAGGATGGAAATAAGGAGAAGAAGGGATCATATATATTTTTTGTGGTCTTACATGAATTGACAGATGAATCTCATTTCCATTAGTTAAAGTGGCTAAGTTTACCTTACATAAGTTTATCTACACATCTTTGTCGCATTGCCAATTTACTATCTCCATATCTCCATTAGTGATCGCAATATTCAAATGCTCATAACTTTCTCATTATTTGTCCGATTTTTCTCAAACTTTCGTTGATCTGTTTCTTTGATTTTTCTGTTTTTACACAAGCTATCTTGTTCCAATGGTTTCATTCTCCTTTAACCAAATATCTAGATTTGCCACTCCTTGCCTTAATACATCCATTGCTCTAGTAATGACAGTGGTTTGCCTATTAATTCTCACAATCTTTTGACTACACAAAATTATGATTTGAATATCTCTCCCAGGTATCTATTTTTATGTATTTGCTATAACATGCTACCATACACTAAAATCTAATCAAGATGTTAACATATCATTATTCTCCATTGATCGATTGCGCTTTGAATTCGATCCTCCTTTTTGCTTCAGTTGTGACAAGAATAAATTCATTTGATATGCGTTGGGAGGTTTGGTTTGCTGAGAGGAATAATAAGTAATGAAAGTATTTAACCATTTCTACATAAACTCACAATAGGTGAAAGTGGGTTTGGGTCATGGCTGGACTTTCAGTGCAAGCACTGACTCAGTTTGTGGGTGGAATTTAACAAAATATAAGTCTTTTTCAGCATTTGTATTGATTAGTACATGTTTTGAACCATGATGGCGTTAATATTATTGTCTTTCAAACAATGCCTTTAAGCAGGCTGAAATATATGTATGATAGTACTGAGGAACAGTATATACTGACCTTATCCACCCCTCTCCCACTCCACATCAACCCCCCCCCCGTCAGTATGATAGTACTGAGGAACAGTATGTGCCCTAGCATTCTGACCTCCTTATCCACCCCTCTCCCACTCCACATCACCCCCCCCCCCGTCAGTATGATAGTACTTAGGAACTGTATATGCCCTAGCATTCTGACCTCCTTATCCACCCCTCCCCCACTCCACATCACCCCCCTCCTGTCAGTATGATAGTACTGAGGAAGTTTGTGCCTTAGCATTCTGACCTCCTTATCTATCTCTCTCCAGCTCCACATCACCCCTGTTAGTATGACGCTACAGAGGAACAGTATGTACCCTAGCATTCTGATCTCCTTATCCACCCCTCCCCCACTCCACATCAACCCCCCTGTCAGTATAATAGTACTGAGGAACAGTTTGTGCCCTAGCATTCTGATCTCCTTATCTACCTCTCTCCAGCTCCACATCACCCGTTAGTATGACGCTACAGAGGAACAGTATGTACCCTAGCATTCTGATCTCCTTATCCACCCCTCTCCCCACTCCACATCACCCCCCCCCCTGTCAGTATGATAATACTGAGGAAGTTTGTGCCCTAGCATTCTGACCTCCTTATCCACCCCTCTCCCCACTCCACATCACCCCCCCTGTCAGAATGATAGTACTGAGGAAGTTTGTGCCTTAGCATTCTGACCTTATCTATCTCTCTCCAGCTCCACATCACCCCTGTTAGTATGACGCTACAGAGGAACAGTTGTACCCTAGCATTCTGACCTCATCCCCCCTCCCCCACTCGACATCCCCCCTCCTCTTTTAGTATGATAGTACTGAGGAACAGTATATACCCTAGCATTCTGACCTCATCCACCCCTCCCGAACTCCACATCACCCCCTCCCCTTTTAGTATGATAGTACTGAGGAACAGTATATACCCTAGCATTCTGACCTCATCCCCCCTCCCCTTTTAGTATGATAGTACTGAGGAACAGTATATACCCTAGCATTCTGACCTCATTGACCCCTCCCCCACTCCACATCACCCCCTCCCCTTTTAGTATGACACTACAGAGGAACAATATGTACTCTAGCATTCTGACCTCATCCACCCCTCTCCCCACTCCACATCACCCCCCTGTCAGTATGATAGTGCTGTGGAACAGTATTTATCCTAGCATTCTGACCTCATCCACCCCTCTCCCCACTCCACATCACCCCCCCCCGTCAGTATGATAGTACTTAGGAACTGTATATGCCCTAGCATTCTGACCTCCTTATCCACCCCTCCCAAACTCCACATCACCCCCTCCTGTCAGTATGATAGTACTGAGGAACAGTATGTACCCTAGCATTCTGACCTCCTTATCCACCCCTCCCCCACTCCACATCACCCCCCCTGTTAGTATGATAGTACTGAGGAACAGTATGTACCCTAGCATTCTGACCTCATCCACCCCTCTCCTCACTCCACATCACCCCCCCCCCCCCCCGTCAGTATAATAGTACTTAGGAACTGTATATGCCCTAGCATTCTGACCTCCTCATACACCCCTCTCCCACTCCGGATCACTATCAGTATGGAAGTTCTGAGGAAATTTTTCTTTTTAGTATAGCTGGATGTAGACATTAGAGTACATTCCCCTCTGACCATATCATCTTTAAAACCACAACTCAAGTCATGTCTTCTTCCACATATTTAGTTTTTTATTTTCATTTATTTAATATATATTTGTTTTGATGATTTTTGCTATCACTGTTTGGTTTGACTTGGCTAGTCTTTCTTGGGCCTGGTGGCCTCAGGTGCTATACTAGAGCTTCTGTGAATTATGTGCTGACTGGGCTTGTCCCTTAAATTGTTGGTGAACGAAGCAGCAAGCAAGAGGCCACCAGGCCTCATCTGGCACAGTTGAGAACGCAAATAGTTGATGCAATTTAATGTATATAATTCAATACTTTTTTTGTTACTTAAGATTAATATTTATATTTTATATATATCTGACAATTGTAAGGTAAGCGCTGTGATACTTTTTGTGTATAGCGCATATAAATAACAGTTATTATTATTAACAGTGTATGTTGACCTTCTTATCCACCCCTCTCCCACTTCACATCACCCCCCTGTCAGTATGATAGTTTTTAGGAACAGTATGTACCCTAGCATTCTGACCTCCTTATCCACCCCTCCCAATCTCCACACCAACCCCCCCCCCCTGTCAGTATGATAGTACTGAGGAACAGTATGCTCCCTAGCATTCTGACCTCCTTGTCCACCCCTTCAGCTCCACGTCACCCCCCTCACCCCCTGTCAGTATGATAGTACTGAGGAACAGTATGTGCCCTAGCATTCTGACCTCCTCATCCACTCCTCTCCCACTCCACATCACCCCCCCCCTCAGTATGATAGTAATTAAGAACAGTATTTACCCTAGCATTCTGACCTCATCCACCCCTCCCCCACTCCACATCACCCCCCCTGTCAGTATGATAGTACTGAGGAACTGTATATGCCCTAGCATTCTGACCTCATTATCCACCCCTCTCCCACTCCACATCAACCCCCCCCCTCAGTATGATAGTTCTGAGGAAATTATTATTTTTTTAGTATAGCTGGATGTAGACTTTTGAATACACTCCCCTCTACCATCCGAACAACACCATCTTTCAAATGACAACTCAAGTCACGTCTTTTTCCAAATATTTAGTTTTCGATTTTCATTTATTTATTATTTATTTGTTTTGATGATTTTTGCTATCACTGTTTGGTTTGACTTGGCTAGCCTTTCTTGGGCCTGATGTCCTCAAGTGCTATACTAGAGCTTCTGTGAATTATGTACTAACCGGGCTTGTCCCTTAAATTGTTGGTGAACGAAGCAGCAAGCAAGAGGCCACCAGGCCTCATCTGGCGCAGTTGAGAACACAAATAGTTGATGCAATTTAATGTATACAATTCTATACTTTTTTGTTACTTAAGTTTTATATTAATATTTTATATCTGGCAATTGTAAGCGCTGTGATACTTTTTGTGTATAGCGCATCTGAATAACAGTTATTATCAACAGTGTATTTTGACCTGATTATCCACTCCTCTCCCACTCCACATCACCCCCCCCCCCCTGTCAGTATGATAGTACTGAGGAACAGTATGTACCCTAGCATTCTGACCTCATCCACCCCTCTCCCACTCTATATCAACCCCCCCTGTCAGTATGATGGTACTGAGGAACAGTATTTACCCTAGCATTCTGACCTTATCCACCCCTCTCGAGCTCCACGTCACCCCCCTGTTAGTATGACACTACAGAGGAACAATATGTGCCCAAGCATTCTAGCCTCTTTATCCACCCCTCTCCCCACTCCACATCAACCCCCCCTTAAGTATGATAATACTGAGAACAGTATGTACCCTAGCATTCTGACCTCATCCACCCCTCTCCACATCAACCCCCCTGTCAGTATGATAGTACTGAGGAACAGTTTGTGCCCTAGCATTCTGACCTCCTTATCCACCCCTCTCCCCACTTCACATCACCCCCCCCCCCTGTGTCAGTATGATAGTACTGAGGAAGTTTGTGCCTTAGCATTCTGACCTCCTTATCTATCTCTCTCCAGCTCCACATCACCCCTGTTAGTATGACGCTACAGAGGAACAGTATGTACCCTAGCATTCTGATCTCCTTATCCACCCCTCCCCCACTATACATCAACCCCCCTGTCAGTATGATAGTACTGAGGAACAGTTTGTGCCCTAGCATTCTGATCTCCTTATCTATCTCTCTCCAGCTCCACATCACCCCTGTTAGTATGACGCTACAGAGGAACAGTATGTACCCTAGCATTCTGATCTCCTTATCCACCCCTCCCCACTCCACATCACCCCCCCCTGTCAGAATGATAGTACTGAGGAAGTTTGTGCCTTAGCATTCTGACCTCCTTATCTATCTCTCCAGCTCCACATCACCCCTGTTAGTATGACGCTACAGAGGAACAGTATGTACCCTAGCATTCTGATCTCCTTATCCACCCCTCTCCCCACTCCACATCACCCCCCCCTGTCAGTATGATAGTACTGAGGAACAGTTTGTGCCCTAGCATTCTGATCTCCTTATCCACCCCTCTCCCCACTCCACATCACCCCCCCTGTCAGAATGATAGTACTGAGGAAGTTTGTGCCTTAGCATTCTGACCTCCTTATCTATCTCTCTCCAGCTCCACATCACCCCTGTTAGTATTACGCTACAGAGGAACAGTATGTGCCCTAGCATTCTAACCTACTTATCCACCCCTCTCCCCACTCCACATCACCCCCTCCTGTCAGTATGATAGTACAGAGGAACAGTATGTACCCTAGCATTCTGACCTCATCCCCCCTCCCCCACTCGACATCCCCCCTCCCCTTTTAGTATGATAGTACTGAGGAACAGTATATACCCTAGCATTCTGACCTCATCCACCCCTCCCCCACTCCACATCACCCCCTCCCCTTTTAGTATGATACTACAGAGGAACAATATGTACTCTAGCATTCTGACCTCATCCACCCCTCTCCCCACTCCACATCATCCCCCCTGTCAGTATGATAGTGCTGTGGAACAGTATTTATCCTAGCATTCTGACCTCATCCACCCCTCTCCCCACTCCACATCACCCCCCGTCAGTATGATAGTACTTAGGAACTGTATATGCCCTAGCATTCTGACCTCATCCACCCCTCTCCTCACTCCACATCACCCCCCCCCCGTCAGTATGATAGTACTTAGGAACTGTATATGCCCTAGCATTCTGACCTCCTTATCCACCCCCTCTCCAACTCCACCCCCCCCCCGTCAGTATGATAGTACTTAGGAACTGTATATGCCCTAGCATTCTGACCTCCTTATCCACCCCTCCCCCACTCCACATCACCCCCTCCTGTCAGTATGATAGTACTGAGGAACAGTATGCTCCCTAGCATTCTGACCTCCTTATCCACCCCTCCCAAACTCCACATCACCCCCCTCCTGTCAGTATGATAGTACTGAGGAACAGTATGTACCCTAGCATTCTGACCTCCTTATCCACCCCTCTCCCCACTCCACATCACCCCCCCGTCAGTATGATAGTACTTAGGAACTGTATATGCCCTAGCATTCTGACCTCATCCACCCCTCTCCTCACTCCACATCACCCCCCCCCCCCCCCCCCCGTCAGTATGATAGTACTTAGGAACTGTATATGCCCTAGCATTTTGACCTCCTTATCCACCCCTCTCCAACTCCACCCCCCCCCCCCCCCGTCAGTATGATAGTACTGAGGAACTGTATATGCCCTAGCATTCTGACCTCCTTATCCACCCCTCCCAAACTCCACATCACCCCCCTCCTGTCAGTATGATAGTACTGAGGAACAGTATGTACCCTAGCATTCTGACCTCCTTATCCACCCCTCTCCCACTCCACATCACCCCCCTCCTGTCAGTATGATAGTACTGAGGAACAGTATGTACCCTAGCATTCTGACCTCCTTATCCACCCCTCTCCCCACTCCACATCACCCCCTGTCAGTATGATAGTACTGAGGAACAGTATGTACCCTAGCATTCTGACCTCCTTATCCACCCCTCTCCCACTCCACATCACCCCCCTGTTAGTATGATAGTACTGAGGAACAGTATGTACCCTAGCATTCTGACCTCCTTATCCACCCCTCTCCTCACTCCACATCACCCCCCCCCCCCCGTCAGTATGATAGTACTTAGAAACTGTATATGCCCTAGCATTCTGACCTCCTTATCCACCCCTCTCCCACTCCACATCACCCCCCTGTTAGTATGATAGTACTGAGGAACAGTATGTACCCTAGCATTCTGACCTCCTTATCCACCCCTCTCCTCACTCCACATCACCCCCCCCCCCCGTCAGTATGATAGTACTTAGAAACTGTATATGCCCTAGCATTCTGACCTCCTTATCCACCCCTCTCCCACTCCACCCCCCCCCCCCCGTCAGTATGATAGTACTTAGGAACTGTATATGCCCTAGCATTCTGACCTCCTTATCCACCCCTCTCCCACTCCACCCCCCCCCCCCGTCAGTATGATAGTACTTAGGAACTGTATATGCCCTAGCATTCTGACCTCCTTATTCACCCCTCCCCCACTCCACATCACCCCCTCCTGTCAGTATGATAGTACAGAGGAACAGTATGTACCCTAGCATTCTGACCTCATCCCCCCTCCCCTTTTAGTATGATAGTACTGAGGAACAGTATATACCCTAGCATTCTGACCTCATCCACCCATCCCGAACTCCACATCACCCCCTCCCCTTTTAGTATGATAGTACTGAGGAACAGTATGAACCCTAACATTCTGACCTCATTGACCCCTCCCCCACTCCACATCACCCCCTCCCCTTTTAGTATGACACTACAGAGGAACAATATGTACTCTAGCAATCTGACCTCATCCACCCCTCTCCCCACTCCACATCACCCCCCCTGTCAGTATGATAGTGCTGTGGAACAGTATTTATCCTAGCATTCTGACCTCATCCACCCCTCTCCCCACTCCACATCACCCCCCCCCCCCCGTCAGTATGATAGTACTTAGGAACTGTATATGCCCTAGCATTCTGACCTCCTTATCCACCCCTCCCAAACTCCACATCACCCCCCCCTCAGTATGATAGTACCGAGGAACAGTATGTACCCTAGCATTCTGACCTCCTTATCCACCCCTCCCCCACTCCACATCACCCCCCTGTCGGTATGATAGTACTGAGGAACAGTATGTACCCTAGCATTCTGACCTCATCCACCCCTCTCCTCACTCCACATCACCCCCCCCCCGTCAGTATGATAGTACTTAGGAACTGTATATGCCCTAGCATTCTGACTTCCTCATACACCCCTCTCCCACTCTGGATCACTATTAGGCTTTTTACACAGGATTTTCTTAACCCCGGACTATCGCTAACCCCGTACTATCCTTAACCCCGTACTATCCTTAACCCCGTACTATTTATTTTCCTTTTCACACATGTCATATTGTTTTTGCTAACCCCGGATAAGGAATGCTTGCTTTTTACACACGAAACTCGCTAACCCCGGACTATTGGTAGCTCATGAATATTCACGAGCGCACTGAGGGGTCATTCGGGTCATATCCAAAATCGCTGACTTCTGGCGCGCGCTTTTTTTTTCATCGCCGTGATCGCTGTTCATGAATATTCATTATACTTACCTCTGATTGGACAACAGGGCCGGCTCTGTTGCGGGGCATGAATGGGAGCGCTTAGCCCACTTTCGTTTTACACATGCGATCTTAACCCCGTACTATTGCTCTTAGCACCGCAATTGGTGGGATAACCCTGCTTTTTTGCAGGGCCAAATAATCCCATACTATAGGTGGGGTTAGCCCACTTTGCAAAAACGCTGTGTAAAACGAAAGTGGGCTAAGCTTAACCCCGTACTATAGGTGGGGCTAAATTGCCATTTAGCCCCACCAATAGTACGGGGTTAAGGAAATTTTAGCCTGTCTGAAAAGGGTATATGGAAGTTCTGAGGAAATTTTTCTTTTTAGCATAGCTGGATGTAGACATTAGAGCACATTCCCCTCTGACCATATCATTAAAACCACAACTCAAGTCATGTCTTCTTCCACATATTTAGTTCTTTATTTTCATTTATTTAATATATATTTGTTTTGATGATTTTTGCTATCACTGTTTGGTTTGACTTGGCTAGTCTTTCTTGGGCCTGGTGGCCTCAGGTGCTATACTAGAGCTTCTGTGAATTATGTGCTGACTGGGCTTGTCCCTTAAATTGTTGGTGAACAAAGCAGCAAGCAAGAGGCCACCAGGCCTCATCTGGCACAGTTGAGAACGCAAATAGTTGATGCAATTTAATGTATATAATTCAATACTTTTTTTGTTACTTAAGATTAATATTTATGTTTTATATCTGACAATTGTAAGGTAAGCGCTGTGATACTTTTTGTGTATAGCGCATATAAATAACAGTTATTATTATTAACAGTGTATGTTGACCTTCTTATCCACCCCTCTCCCACTTCACATCACCCCCCTGTCAGTATGATAGTTTTTAGGAACAGTATGTACCCTAGCATTCTGACCTCCTTATCCACCCCTCCCAATCTCCACACCAACCCCCCCCCTGTCAGTATGATAGTACTGAGGAACAGTATGCTCCCTAGCATTCTGACCTCCTTGTCCACCCCTTCAGCTCCACGTCACCCCCCTCACCCCCTGTCAGTATGATAGTACTGAGGAACAGTATGTGCCCTAGCATTCTGACCTCCTCATCCACTCCTCTCCCACTCCACATCACCCCCCCTCAGTATGATAGTAATTAAGAACAGTATGTACCCTAGCATTCTGACCTCATCCACCCCTCCCCCACTCCACATCACCCCCCCCCTGTCAGTATGATAGTACTGAGGAACTGTATATGCCCTAGCATTCTGACCTCATTGTCCACCCCTCTCCCACTCCACATCAACCCCCCCCCTCAGTATGATAGTTCTGAGGAAATTATTATTTTTTTTTAGTAGCTGAATGTAGACTTTTGAATACACTCCCCTCTACCATCCGAACAACACCGACAATATCATCTTTCAAACGACAACTCAAGTCACGTCTTTTTCCAAATGTTTAGTTTTCTATTTTCATTTATTTAATATGTATTGATGATTTTTGCTATCACTGATTGGTTTGACTTGGCTAGCCCTTCTTGGGCCTGGTGGCCTCAAGTGCTATACTAGAGCTTCTGTGAATTATGTGCTGACCGGGCTTGTCCCTTAAATTGTTGGTGAACGAAGCAGCAAGCAAGAGGCCACCAGGCCTCATCTGGCGCAGTTGAGAACACAAATAGTTGATGCAATTTAATGTATAAAATTCTATACTTTTTTGTTACTTAAGATTTATATTTATATTTTATATCTGACAATTGTAAGCGCTGTGATACTTTTTGTGTATAGCGCATCTGAATAACAGTTATTATTATCAACAGTGTATTTTGACCTGATTATCCACTCCTCTCCCACTCCACATCACCCCCCCCCCTGTCAGTATGATAGTACTGAGGAACAGTATGTACCCTAGCATTCTGACCTCATCCACCCCTCCCCCACTCCACATCAACCCCCCCTGTCAGTATGATAGTACTGAGGAACAGTATTTACCCTAGCATTCTGACCTTATCCACCCCTCTCGAGCTCCACGTCACCCCCCTGTTAGTATGACACTACAGAGGAACAATATGTGCCCAAGCATTCTAGCCTCCTTATCCACCCCTCTCCCCACTCCACATCAACCCCCCCCCCTGTCAGTATGATAGTACTGAGGAACAGATTGTATACCCTAGCATTCTGACCTCCTTATCCAACCCTCTCCCACTCCACATCAACACCCCCCCTTAAGTATGATAATACTGAGGAACAGTATGTACCCTAGCATTCTGACCTCATCCACCCCTCTCCCTCTCCACATCAACCCCCCTGTCAGTATGATAGTACTGAGGAACAGTCTGTGCCCTAACATTTTTACCTCCTTATCCACCCCTCCCCACTCCACATCACCCCCCATGTCAGTATGATAGTATTGAGGAACAGTATATTCTGACCTCCTTATCAACCCCTCTCACACGCCATAAGGCATATCACCCCCCCCCCCCCATTGTCACTATGATAATTTTGAGGAACAGTATGTGCCATAGCATTCTTACCTCCTTGTCCACCCCTTCAGCTCCATGTCACCCCCCTCACCCCCTGTCAGTATGATAGTACTGAGGAACAGTATGTGCCCTAGCATTCTGACCTCCTCATCCACTCCTCTCCCACTCCACATCACCCCCCCCCTCAGTATGATAGTAATTAAGAACAGTATTTACCCTAGCATTCTGACCTCATCCACCCCTCCCCCACTCCACATCACCCCCCCTGTCAGTATGATAGTACTGAGGAACTGTATATGCCCTAGCATTCTGACCTCATTATCCACCCCTCTCCCACTCCACATCAACCCCCCCCCTCAGTATGATAGTTCTGAGGAAATTATTATTTTTTTTAGTATAGCTGGATGTAGACTTTTGAATACACTCCCCTCTACCATCCGAACAACACCATCTTTCAAATGACAACTCAAGTCACGTCTTTTTCCAAATATTTAGTTTTCGATTTTCATTTATTTATTATTTATTTGTTTTGATGATTTTTGCTATCACTGTTTGGTTTGACTTGGCTAGCCTTTCTTGGGCCTGATGTCCTCAAGTGCTATACTAGAGCTTCTGTGAATTATGTACTAACCGGGCTTGTCCCTTAAATTGTTGGTGAACGAAGCAGCAAGCAAGAGGCCACCAGGCCTCATCTGGCGCAGTTGAGAACACAAATAGTTGATGCAATTTAATGTATACAATTCTATACTTTTTTGTTACTTAAGTTTTATATTAATATTTTATATCTGGCAATTGTAAGCGCTGTGATACTTTTTGTGTATAGCGCATCTGAATAACAGTTATTATTATCAACAGTGTATTTTGACCTGATTATCCACTCCTCTCCCACTCCACATCACCCCCCCCTGTCAGTATGATAGTACTGAGGAACAGTATGTACCCTAGCATTCTGACCTCATCCACCCCTCTCCCACTCCATATCAACCCCCCCTGTCAGTATGATAGTACTGAGGAACAGTATTTACCCTAGCATTCTGACCTTATCCACCCCTCTCGAGCTCCACGTCACCCCCCTGTTAGTATGACACTACAGAGGAACAATATGTGCCCAAGCATTCTAGCCTCCTTATCCACCCCTCTCCCCACTCCACATCAACCCCCCCCCCTGTCAGTATGATAGTACTGAAGAACAGTTTGTGCCATAGCATTCTTACCTCCTCATCCACCCCTCTCCCCACTCCACATCACCCCCCCATCAGTATGATAGTACTGAGGAACAGTATGTACCCTAGCATTCAGACTACCCTATCTTTCCTTCCCCACTCCACATCACCCCCCCCCCCCGTGTCAGTATGCTAGTTGTTAGGAACAGAATGTGCCCTAACATTTTGATCTCCTTATCCACCCCTCCCCACTCCACATCACACCCCTCCGTGTACAGCTATTTCAGTTGATATCATGTGATATGATATTAAAAATCTCAAGTTGACAAGATAGAAGAGCAGATCTATGATGACGTGATATCAGAACCCCATGCCATAATGGAAAATCTAGTCCTATAACAGTTTGGAAACATAATTTCCTCAGTCCAACACAGGCTCTACAACAGGACTGAACATTTCTTGTACATGTGCATGTTGGTACGTCCATGCAGGGACAATATGTGAATGTATATGTGGGATCGAACGCATACGATACAAACCAAGGATGTAAAGGTGTGTTCTGAGCATTACCTATTACATCCCAAGTTAGTTTATTCATGATAAATGTTAAAATTCATATCCCCTATTCCCCTGTTGTAGTTCTTTAATATTTCATTTGCCAATGTAGCCTTGCATGCATAGTCATTCATGACCCAACATTAAAATGAGCGTGTGGGACTGATGCCATTATTGACCAAGGATTCATCTTGGCACTCTTAGATGCATTCATGTATCCTAGGAGCCTACATCATAAATCATTCATGATGTCATCTTATCTCTTATTTGTTTTTTTTTTTGGTGGGAAATATATATATATTCATGTTGCCATGCTGTATGAAAAATATTCCAAAGCAAGCTCAGATTAACAATTACATATGGGGTGTCCCAGAAAAAAAGGGGATCTTTGATTTTAAGTACTCTGACTTCAAAATGTTTAAATTTGTGGTTACTTCGATAATTAAGTCTCTTGATAAATGTAATTTTAAGCAGAGCCAGCTTGGAGAGCAGTTTTTGGAACTGAAGTTGCTACCCCTGGGTAAATTAAGACGTTATCATTAAAGGGGAATAAAACCATTGAAACAAGATCGCTTGTGTGAAAACAGAAAAATCAAAGAAACAGATCAACGAAAGTTTGAGAAAAATCGGACAAATAATGAGAAAGTTATGAGCATTTGAATATTGCGATCACTAATGCCATGGAGATAGCAAATTGGCAATGCGACAAAGATGTGTGATGTCACTTGTGAACAACTCTCCCCATTACTTTAGTATATATTTCACTTGAATTGCCTCTTTTATCACATCTATCCATAAATCATACTGTTCTTTCTACATGAGGGCATGTAATACATATTTTTAAAGAAAACATCATGGATAAAGTGTTTGTATCATCATAAGAAAAAGCAAAAAGAGACATTTTGAGGGTATTTTATAGTCCAACAAAGGAAAAGTTGTTCATCAGTGACATCACACATCCTTGTCGCACTGCCAATGTGAGGATCTCCATAGCATTTGAATTAAGGTGTTTATGTGTTTGAATGACCTGCTCTTCATGATACCCATTTTGAAACCTGAATGCATTCATTTGTAAAGAAATCATATTCATAAAATCATCATGCCCCCTCTAATTGAATGCTATTATGGGAGCGTACATGTTAAAGGCATGGGTATGTCCCTGTCGTGGTCATGTAACATGGAATGTTTGATTGAATATGAAGTGCATGCCATAACTTTCCTGTTTTACATCAAATTTCAATAAAATTGTTATTGCTCTGCTTCTCTGATTTTTCTTCTTTACTCAAATCATTTTGTTTTGGGTTGGACATGTATTTTTAGGATCTTGGCTGTGGTGAAATCTGAAGTTATGTTTCATGTATCTTCTTTCAATATATAATTGTATAAGCATTGTATCAAATTAGTTTCTTTTACCTAAAAAAATGAATAAACACAACAACTCTAGTCTTGACTGGACTGTGTCCATTTCAAGTATCCTTTGTCAGGTCAACAATAATACTGTTGTTTCTATTATTGGTGTTTATTCAAATTTCTTGGAGTGAGCATTGTAACTTGGGTATGTGTGATTTCTATCTAAAATTGGATATCAAATCTAGTGCATTTTTTTTCAGTAGATTTAAAATGAATCCAGATGAACTTTCAACAGTGACAAGCTGAAAACTGGCATTTGTTTTGAAACTTATACCCCTTTCATAAACCTATCCTCCAATTAGCCACCTAAGAGTAATGCAGATAATTCAATAAAAATTGCATTCATAAACTCCGAAAATAATCCGCACTATTTTTTACGAGCGCCCATCCTGAAAAAGGAGGATAATGGTCATTGCAACCGCATACACCCCCTCCGATGCAGTTGTGTTGGAAAAGGTGACCTTGTGACCGCTCCATGGCAATTATCCGCATTACTTTCGAAATGCGTTCATAAAGTCAAAATCTGGTCCCGATGCTGCTATTATGCGGATAATTGCAGCATCAAAATAATGCGGATAACTCTGGTTCTCCTCCGATTTTACTACCAAATTATGCTGCTATTAGCTGCATAATTGGGGTTATAAAAGGGGTATTAAACTTAAAAAAATTTCTGGGCATATTGTCTTGATATAATCCATGTCTGCATTAATTAGCTATACTATGTGTAATAAATATTTAATGTAAAAGCGTGTTAGTCCTATCTTCAAATGCATATATGCTTTGCATGATTGTGGTGTCATCAGCCCTCGTCATTGGTTGAGGTGTTTGGAAATTTCCCATCAGTCCCAGAGGATGTCACACCAAGATCTCGCTCGCCTGTCAGTGAACTATACCACATCTTTAATAGATCCCTTTAAAAGGCATAGCCCCCTCGCTAGATTAACGACGAGGATGCATTGCTCGGACACGTGTAAAGACAAGTCGGGCAGAAGTAATGCGTGCAGCTGCTAACTGGCTGGGCGTAAGTTGGATGCCTTCTTGGACGGTAAATTAGTGAGATCGGTTTTGTGTGCCATTGGACATGTGTGTTAATCTCATCTGTCAATTAGTGGGGTATGCAATGGTCCTGTGGAAAGGGACTGACCATTTGCATAACATTTGGAGAGGTTCGTAGGCAGGATCAGGGCATGTTTGGGTGGGGATTGGCCTTAGGTTGGGATCCGCAAGATCATGGGGAAATAATATTTTCAGGAGAGGTACTATATTCCCATTTTTAGAATTCCATTTCCAAATTACAATTTCTACATTGAAACAACTATTTTTTATTTTCTTTATGTTTATTCATTTATCTTTTTTTTTGGGGGGGGAGGGGCACTATAAAAAAAAATTCTTAGAAGGCCTATACTTTTGATATCCAGAAGGCACATTGCCTTTATCCCCCATTTAGGCTTGTTATATTGCTGTTAAAGTATAACGGTACATAGGTGAGTAGTAATAAAGCAAAGGAAACACATGGGATGGTATTGTAATCTACACATTGATTTAAATATGTGGTTCAATTATGTTTGGCCAAAAGGTCACAAATTTGTTTGCTGTGTTCTTTGTGTTCACTGTACGTACTCTGTGGATGGTCAGCTGTTTGAATGATGTAATAAACTTGAAACAAAATACCAAAATAGATCTGAGAAAATAAAAACAAATGCAAAAAACTAATTACAAAAAATTGTTTATTTTTAGAAAAGAGGCAAACCAAGTCGGAATTTTTTTGACAGCTATGTAAGTTGCATGATATCTTTACCCTTATGTCTTCTGAAGGTTTTTTTTTTATTTTTTTTATCTTATACATGTATGGGGATACATGGGGTTGATATTTGTTTAGGGAGTAAAATGTAAATAGAAAACATGAGTGGAAATACATGAATATAGTGTAAATTTGACAAATTGTATATATATCTTTGGGGGATGGTTGTTACACTGTTAAAAAACCATGATTTTACAGAAAAATGAAAGAAAATTTTACAAAAAGCAATAACAGAATCAATCTGTAAATTCATAAAACATAATTTTTCTGCAATTTAACAGAACGGGTCTATTTAAAAAAAAGTGAAAAGGGTGTTTTATTAAAGTAAATTTGTAAGGCTCCATACACCAAATACCAATTTCCTGTAAGATTACGCAATCTGGTAAGATTACAGGTGTTATCGAGACTATGCTGCAGGAATTTCTTTTATTCTAAGGATAAATTGATACATTGTTATGTAGTGCCCTCAACTTCATTTGGCTCCAGGGGTCAGTAAAACAATACATGAAGACCCAGTGTGATCTGCTCCCTACTTTGTGAAAAAGCCCTTGTAGTTTCAAAATAGCCGCCAATAATTGTCTTTATATCCAATACTTATTATCTTTCTGAATGAACAGAAATATAGAAAGAGCCCCTGTACAGAAAAACTCTCTTGTAACTGCCTATGAGAAAATAAAAAGTATATATGTATAAATAAATGAGAACTGAATAAAAATTACACCTGTGACCCCATCCTAGATATATCCATACAATCTTGATTTATCTTCCCACAAACCATATGACACAGTATACTTTCTGAAAAGCAATTATTAGAAGCTTCAATAGTTCTATCTTGGATTTTATTGTACATCCACTTTTCTGATATGCTAAATAATGCACGGAAAGATTCATTTTTTACCATTACCTATAAAATATTCTCAAGAATTCTGACAGGGTTTATATCATGATTAGTCTGTAAAAACTAGACCGTGATTTGATGATTATGTTGTCGCTTTGGGTTGATTTGTAATGGGAAGGTTTGCTTGTATGAATGTTGCAGGTTAAGTTACAACGTTATGGTTGTAGCAATAAAGCATAGCCCATCTATCTCCTCCCCTTAGTTTCACCTTAATAAAGCCCTTAGACATATCAGTAATGCATACTTGAAATATTGTATATTCTTGTACCTGAATATAATGAATCTGAGCATTTGCTTGGAGACTAGCCATTTACTGGCCTGGATAACTATGTAATCATACAAGATCAGTAGAAGGATTTCTGTTGCCTAGCAATATAAATAATAATGACAACTTCTTCTTTTAACGCTGATTCAATTTGTTATAATTGTGAGGAGTTTTTGAGTTTTCAGTATAATTGGCATGAATTTTGTTTTGATTAAACACAAACACAAGTATTGAATTAATTGAAATTTATTAATCAATATCAGGTAGTTTTTCTTTCTGAGATATTCAAGATTGAAATCTCTTTGGTTAGCGTAACGTGAATGCAGTGAAAAGAATAAAGCAAAGTTGGGAATTTTTAAAATCACTTCGACACCAGATGTGCTGTATAGTAGATGATTGCTCATATACTGTTATGTGTGTCAAGGAATCGTGATCACATTTTTTTTTTGTATGCACAATGAATTGCAAATGTTTTTAATGGTTATGGCCTCCTGTATTTAAAGTTACAGCTTTAAAAAATAATATGTACTGATCACCCCCCAAAAACATTGCAGGGTGGGGGGGGGGGGGTGATAGAAGAAAAAAATATAAAACAAGATAGTAATGTGATTTTGAAAATGAATGTATTTACAATGTATAAGCGCATTCAGAAAGAACAGGAAACATTTCAATTTCTTAATCTGACCAATATAATGATGATATTGTTGGTTATGATGATACTGCTGATGGTATAATGGTGATGATGCTGCTGCTGCTGATGATGATAGTAATAATGATAATGATTTACAGCATTAATATGGCTCCAGAATGCATCTGCTTGAAAAAAAATAAAATGTGCAGACAGTTGCTCATTCTAAACTTGTTCTTGGCATCTCAGTGAATGAGAAAGTACATTACCGTTAATGGTTTTATAGTCCATTCATTTTACACCCTTCCGTTGAGATGCATAAACCTCATTAAGGTATCATCAATGGAGTCTATCAAGAGTGCAAAGTCTGAGTCAGAATAAAGAATGGTGCTGGAATTGACAGCTCTATATAAAGACAGAGTATGCCTACTTTCCCATATTACTTTGCTTTCTATCTCTCACCATCCTTGCATCTTTAATCCATTCATTCTCTCATGCTCCTTCCTTGTTTCTATATTTTCTTCACTTTTATTCTTTCTCATTCTCCCTCTCTTGTGTGAGATAGTCATTATGCAGGGTTGAATCATGAAGGGACTCTACCAGTAGATCAAGAAATTTACATAAATTTATCTGGGAAATGGAAAAAATAATATGTAAAACCTAGCTCTGAGAAGATAAGCTTAAATTTGCATGATATCCATTCATACAAATTCAGCAATCGGAAAATGAAAATCAAATTATCAGCGTTCACATCAAAGCAAATTTGAAATCATGAAATGCTTTAACATCTTGCAAGTATTGAAAAAGTGAAATTTACAAGAACATAAGACTTCAATACTTTCATGCATTTCTTTTAAAAAACCCCTAAAATTCCAATTTGAATTCCTGTCTCCTAAACCAAGTATTATATTATCATGTTTGTTAACTTTTCAACTGTTGACTTCATTCTCCATTTTTTGTTGGAAGAACTCTCCCGGTGGGCTTAAAATGGACATGGTGCGGCAATAGAGCAAAACTGATTTTGATCCATTTTTTATGAGCAAGGAAATGAGAATGCTCTTGCGGATGATGCGCTGGTGTAAGGCTATACATTTTTAGCTGTTCCTGAGGGAGGCGCTGGGGGCAGAGGGGGTTCATTGCAGTAGCCCCCAGAATCGCATTTACAGTGGTAAAGTGCAATCCAGGCTACCCACATCTCCCATAAATCTTCTGTTGTAATCACCCAGCTTGTATTGAATCACAATTTAAGTAGCTTGAAGTTGGAACAGGTTGTTCCATATAAATTTAACATGAATGTTTAGCAAGGTTCAAGAGGGGCCTTGCGCTTTTTTGTACACTGTCCAACCTCTCCTTTGTTAGTTTTAATTTGTTAATGGTCAAGTCCACCCCAGTAAAATGTTGATTTGAATGAATAGAGAAAAATAAAACTAGCGTTACACTGAAAATTTCATCAGAATCGGATGTAAAATAAGAAAGTTATGGCATTTTAAAGTTTTGCTTATTTTTCAATAAACAGTGATATGCACAACTCAGTGACATGCAAATGAGTCAGTTGATGATGTCCATCACTCACTATTTTTTTTGAATTATACAATATTTATTTTTTTACAGATTTGACCATAGGGAACGACTTTACTGAATCATATAGTATTAAACAATGCTAATTCCACATGTTCAGGGAGGAATTAATCCTTGTTTCACTTGACAATAAGGAGATAATTAGAATATTTCATATTTCATATAATGAAATACAAAAGAAATAGTGAGTGGATGACGTTATCACTCTCCTCATTTGCATACCAACCAGGATGTGCATATAACTGTTTTGTGAAATTAAGCAAAACTTTAAAATGTCATAACTTTCTTATTTTACATCCGATTTTGATGAAATTTTCAATGCTGGGTTTGTTGGATATTTCTCTTTTTATTCAAATCAACTTTTTGTTGGGGTGGACTTGTCTTTTAATATACATATTATGGTTACCCCCTTTCTCTTTAGTTGTGTTAAAGAGAGTAAAGAAATGAAAGATTTTTAGTGAAAGTTTGCAGGAAACTTTCCAGATTTATTTTTTGAAATTTTGTTTTGTGATTTAAACTTGATTTAAATATAATTTTTGCTGATCTGGAAGGGTTTTAATTAAATGATTGTTAAATTGATTCAAAATAAAGTAAATGGGAGATACATCTCACAGCCAAATCCAATAGAGTCCAGACTGCTTTTATGAACATCACAAGAATTGGACTCACATATTTTTTTGTTTAAACCACAATTTGAAAAAAGGTACTTAAATTACATTCTAATTGTATTCCATCTTGCAGTAAAAATCTCCCCTTTAAGCACTTTAGGACCCATCTTTCTGTACATCATATTTTTCATCTGCAATAAACCATTCCTGGGAAATAAACAAATACCAAGTTGGTTTGAAAAGAGGCTAGACTTTGATTACCCATAGACCCCTATGTGGTGATTTATATCTCGAAATAAACCCGGCTCCTGATGAAAACCAATTATAAGCTGAGGGAAATGGCTCGATTCCTGTCAAAACTAATCAAGTCCAAAATGAGAATATTCCAAATCATTTTTTTTACTTCTGAGATCTTATGCTAATGCGTAAATGCTAATAACCAGATTTTTAAGATGGATAGCTTCTACACAAACTGTGATTGCTCTCTCTATTCTTCATTCTGTTGTTTTGTGGACTCCTGCCATAGGTGGTGGTCTTTACAGGTTATCTTAATGGAGTTTCTCAACAACACCTGATGCTTTAAATAGGTGTTGTGATGCATACTAAGTTCTTTGTAAAGGGGTAAACACATTTATCACTTGACAAGACTAAGCAAAATATTGCTCTTGCAATGGTGGTTGGTCATGATATTTACAATTATGGTAATATTAGTGCATTGAATGTTTTTATTTTTGTAAATTGAAAATGGAGTAAATTTGAAAAAATAACATCATTACATGGGATCACATGATAATATATTTGTGCAGAGCTTGGAAATGAAATTAAGGGGGGGATGGGAGCAATGAGGCAACCAGAGATTGGAGATAGTGAATGAAATTAAAAAAAAGAATGGATGAGAGATTGGAAAGAGCAGGTGAAAGAGATGTGAGAGAACAAGAGAGATAGAGGGAAAAGGGGAGAGAATGAGGGAGAGAGGAAGGGGGTGGGGTAGAGGGGAGGTGGGGCGCAGCCACCAAGAATGTATATATAAAGACAGATAGAAGGAAGGTGGGGAGTATAAGAACATAGAAATGTGCATACAAATATAGATTGAAGGCTGGAGAAGTAGATGATAAGTTGTTGGTTTATAGAAGAGAATGGTATAATTCTGGTACAAGAAAAAAAACATATCAAGAAATGCAAATACGAGATTGAGAGTGTAGGCACATAAAAGAGACGGCAGTCTTCCTTGATGGAAAACACAAAAGTCTGCTTCTTCATGTTTTACGAGCCTGCTTACAATACATTATGCATGATATTTGACTAGTTGTCAAGTTTTATGACGACAGACTAAAACGCATGTGTAGATATCTGTGACAAAGTGGCAATAACGCCCAGAGTTTTGTGCATCCCACGGGAACCAGCCTTCCCTATGCGTCATTTGGAGAGGCGTGTTAGGTCGGCTCGCGTTCACTCGGGTATGACACGAGTATATTTGTAATGGCTGCCGGAGTGCGAAGGTGCTCCGTTAGGGAATCATGTGCAACACCTCCATGCGTCGGCGGCAGGTAACAGCTGGACTGTTCTCCTACCTGCGTAATATTTATTGCCATCGACTATAGAGGTCGATACAACCCTCTGATAGCAAGAAGGGCAATAGCTCATATGCTATCATGTATTTAATGCCTTTCTCTCTATGTCATCATAGATTGTATTATCCTTGACATATCTTGAAGTTCATGTACTATTTGAACTTTGAAAAGAAAAGAAATATGTTAGTATTGTCAAGTGCTGTTGTACTTCTTTCAAAATGTAAAGATCATGCTACTCTGTCTTTCACAATTTCAATGGATTTTAGGCCCTATGTGAATTCTATATAAATAATTATGAAACATTTAAAAAATGAATACTAAGAAGTGAAAACATTGCTAGTGTTCTCTGTAGGAATTTACATTTATTGATCAATCAATAATCAAAGGAAATAAAATGCATTTTAGGGTTGTTGAATGAAAAGGCTAAATTTTATTGAAATTGATAATTCATTATCATTTATTATGCCCTTTACAGGAAAATTGTTTCTCAGAAGTATATATTTATTTCAAACTTTTTTTTGGGGGGGGGGGATAGAGCAAGGATTGATTACAATATAAGAGAAATGGAACCATGTTTAGATCATGTGACTGATTTGGTTTTCATAAGTACATTGACCATTTTGAAAGATAATTTTACTCAATACTTTGCTCTTCCAAAATGACTTTACTTTATTCATTGACACTTTAGAAAGTACATTGTTGGCCTGTCACTAAACACAAATGACAGTTCAGTCTTTAATACTTCTTGTTGATGGATGCAGGCATGCAGCTATCAACAATTAAAACCACAGCTCCTCAAAGGATATAACTTGTACACATGTTACAACTTCAAGGAAAAAATATGCAATTTTCAATATATGAAATTCATTAGTTATTGTTTATTTTCTAATTGAAACTTCAATTTTTTCTGAATTGAAATTTGAATCAAAGATGATGTTTATGTTTTATCAGTTTGAAGTAAAATTAAAATTTATTTCATGTAAAAGGGATTATCACAAAGATATATTAGAAATGAATGATAAAGAAGAGAAAATATATGTGGGGGTATATGCACTTTTTCATTGCTATGCATTTGGTGGCCAAGATTCAAAATATTTTCTAGCCACCAAATAGTTATGTCTGTCTATATGTCCAAAAATGCCTCAACTCACATTATTAATATGACCTTTCTCCCTTCCATATACAGATTTAACCCTTATACCCTTTTCATAAACCCATCCTCCAATTAGCCGCCTAAGAGTAATGCGGATAATTCAATAAAAATTGTGTTCACAAACTCCGAAAATAAGCCGTATTATTTTTACGAGCGCCCGTCCTGAAAAAGGCGGATAATCGTCATGACAACTGGACACACATGCGGTTGTGTTGGAAAAGGGTGACCTTGTGACCGCACGGTGGCAATTATCCGCATTATTTGGAAATGCATTCATAAACTCAAAATCTTGTCCCGATGCTGCTATTATGCCGATAATAGCAGCATCAAAATAATGCGGATAACTCTGGTCCTCCTCCAATTTTACGACCAAATCATGCTGCTATTACTTAGCCGCATAATTGGGTTTATGAAAGGGGTATAAGATGTAGTAGGGTAGGTATAGTATCTTTGGAAAACATGTAATTAAACAAATCAAATCGTGTTGAAATTATTCATTAAAAATAAGAAGGAAAAGAAATACAAGTTTATGTGCTTACTATACTATTATTTTTCCTGGTTTGAATGGGGCCATCATCACAAAATCATTCATGTGTTGGTGTAAGAGGATAAAACTGTCAATTTTAGCTAATCAATGACAACCGCATATTTATTTCAGAATCCATCGATTGGATAGGATTCCCTCAAATGAAAAACCACAGAGCTATCATTATATTAATTCTACTTGAGTGGGTGCCGTGTTGCTTCTCTGTGCAAGAATAGTATTGCTTAAGATTGACAGAGCTGGCGAATTGATTGGGGGATGAAGTTTTCTTCATCTTTTGCAAATTATAAACAAATAAATTAATGAAATGAACACTGTAATATTAATGGTCTTAAAGGGCTATATCTTTTTATTTTTGGGTTTGAAGCTTTAAACAATAGATGAAACATTTGAGTTTAACTTCAAGCAGAAGTTTGTTTACACCAGTTAATTATACAACATTTGTACAATTATTCCACTCTAAAATATAGCATAAATTGTATGGAATCCCAAAGAAGCAGTGCTTATGAAAGTGTGCGGTGCATCCAATAAAACTAAAGTAATAATCTGAATTAAAATCAATTGATGAGAAAAACATTATACTCAATAAGAAACTGTTTAGATTCGTATGTCAACTTTTAGTATGGAAAGTGACTATTACTCCCAGCTTATGTATTTGAGTGAAAGATATTTTATACCATTGTTGATATATTTCTCTGATACTGAAGTATATACATAGGAGCATATCCGGTAGCCTTGAATAACTGGACTGGCAGGAAAGGATATGAGTTGTGTTCACACATGATATAATTCTTTGAATCATGATTTTTTAGTTTATTAATTGATATCTGAAAAATTTGTCATTTGGAAATTGATAACATAATACATTTCCAAGGAAACTATGACTGAAAAGGCCCATCATAGTTTTTCTCTAATAAAAACCAATATAATCTTAACCAACCAACCACACACATACTTTCGGCCGAATAATATATTTCCACTATTTGAAATGAGTTTTATTTATCTTTCAAAAAAATAAGAAAATGACAATTTCTAATTATCATGAAATATGAAATTTTAAATGATTTTGCCTCTGCATAATAAGATGTATGCAGTAATCATACACACCATCTGATGTTCATGTTTCAATGACATAATAAGAAATTCAACATGAAACAGCAGAATAAATATGATTAATGGACTCCCAGTTGGGAGTTGCTTGCAAGTAATGCCATGCGTTTGACCTCTTTTTTAAAGTGTGCTATAGGACTTTGCAAAATCTTAGTGAGATTTTTTTTTTTCCAAAGCTGTTAATATTACAACCAATATCTTATCAATGTGGATGTGCACACAGCAAAAACTGTGGTGTTAACCAGTGTACATAGAGGACCACACCAGCTATTATACACCAGTGTTAAATTGGTGGTGTTAGTTTAAGTTTTACACCTATAGGTGTTATTACAACACCTTTTGTTGTTAAATTTACACTCTTTGGTGTTATGATTAATCTCTAGGGTGTAATTTTAACACCTCAGGGTGTGGTCCTCTATTAACACCAATTGGTGTCAGTTAAAAACACTTAATTCCTAATACATTTATGTCTTGCATAAATATTGAATTTTCAGCTTTTACACCAAGGTGTGTACAGAGCCTGTTTGAGGTTTTGCCAGGAAATTGTCGGACAGTTAATCCTGGGAAAGACATTTGGCATGACAATTCCCTATCTCCGCTCTTGACCCAACGGAGGGGGCGGGCGATGTCACAAAACATTATGGAGTTTTGACGCTGAATGTACGTGCAGGAAAGCAGAGGCACGTTACCATGTTATGCTTCTGAGGGATAGCAACCAATCTGTGATGTCCATTTAGACTATTCTATGCCAATTGAGAGTGATAAAAGAATTATTGATGAGATTACCAGGGGTATTTTTTTGTTTTGGCTCTTTGAGAATGACATTGTTGCAGGGTATAGGACTGCTGTAGTGTGTTAAAAATTTATGTATTTAATATTTGATTGGGATATGAGAAATGCAAAATGTAATGATGTCTCATTTAAAACTAACTAGTGAAGAATTGAAGTAGAAAAATATATTCTTATTTACATCTGCATTTGATGAAATTTGTTGTGTTATGCTTGTTTGATTTTTCACTATTCAACTCAACTTTTTGTGGGGGGGGGTGGGTAGCTTGATCTTAAAATTTCATAAATTAAAGAGAACTAATCAGGGAGGGGTGCAGGCTAAAAAAAAAGAAGGAAAAAAGAAAATTGTATATTTAGGACATCATTTGGTACTCAGTTTAGTTGTCATCTTGGAACTAGGACACACTTAAAATTTTCTGATTTGCAAATTGCTAAACAGTTAGCATGCACTTCCTCATCTATCAAGACATAATTTGTAAAGTCAATACTTCCTTTGCAGTCTTGATAGCATTTCTGATTGAACAAGAAAGCAATTCCTTATCAAAATACTACATGGAGTCAAGGAATTTATAGAAATGAATATTTTCCAAATCGATTCCAGCCTTTTGTTTGTATATCTATTTCTACCTGGGTGAAAATTTCCTCCCACAGGGGGTATTAAGGAGATAAATAAGATATAGGAGGCAAAATATTCCAGAAATTTAGATCAGGAAAGTGCATCAAAAGTGGACAATCAATAAAGGACAGGTTTTGGGTCATCCATAGAACTTTGTTTTGAAAATGCATAGGAAGTAGGTCTCCGTTGTTGTCATAGTGGTACCCACACTGAACACAAGAGGGCAGTGTGTACTTAAATGAGGAATATTTTGTTGAGTCTTGCATTGATGTTCACAATGATAGCTAAGGAAAGTGTTTGCTATGAAACTGTAAATCTCTTTGATGGAGGGTTTATCGTTTGCTGAGTATGAATAGAAAATCTTTAAAAAGTAAAGTCCATTGAACTTTCCTGAATCAGAGACGTGTTCTCTCAAATTATTCCAAACCTTATTTGCCTATCAAATGGGGAAGTATCTTGGAGAGAAAAGTGTACACTGCAAAAACTCCGGTGTTGATTTAACACCAGCCTGGAATCTATATAAGTCCACACCAGAGAGGTGTCGAAACAACACCAGTTTAGAATCAAACCAATGCTGTTTTAAAACTAATTGGTGTTATATAAACACCTATCTGGTGTTAGACTAATACCAAACTGGTGTTGTTTAGCACTTCTCTGGTGTGGACATATATAGATTTCGGGCTGGTGTTAAATCAACACAGGAATTTTTGCAGTGTACCTGAGAACGACTGGTAAACATTACTGGCATCAGTTCTTTATATTTAAATAGAAAAAAGGATGCATTCATTATATATTTATGAAATTACATTGTTAACATTATTAGGTAATAGGATATAATTTCTGAAGAATTTATGAAGACTAAACACTCGATAAACAATATGCTTGAATATAAAGTAAATTCAGCAATATATGTACATCATCTAACACAATTATCAGCAGAAACATTAACATTTAAAAGCATTGAATTTCCGCACTTTAAATTACAGTTTGTGAAATTGCTTGGTAATTCATTGCAATGCTATTTCATGTACTTTACTGTATGCTGTGACAGTCCTGGATTTAAATCAGAAATTTATTGAGTGCCAATATCTGATGACATGAAAAATTATAATGATATCATATATTAGAAAAAAAATCATAATGAAATATTTTATTTTTTCATCATTATCTAAATCTAATGATAAGAGGATGGCCAGTAGTGAGGATTTATGAAAAAATATCTTATCAACACTAATGTAGTGAGTTGCAAGAAGCAACAAATTGAATGAGTAGTATGTTCTCCAAAACTTTCCCTAATTAGTAGGGCCTGCAATGGAATAGTTTATGTAAGGGGATTCGATAATGGAGTTCTGTATTTCACAAATATGTTTTGATTATAATAGTGGAACGTATTATGATTGTATAGATAATCATACAATACTTGTTCAATGAAATATTAATCATTCATATGCAAATTACATCTTTTCTTGTCTGAAGTTTCAAACTAATTTTCCCTTTCAGCACAAGTCTTAAAAACTTTCTTCTCCCCTATCTCTCTCTTTCTCTCTTTGTAAAATTAGTCATCACCTTATAGTAAAAGATTTTTGTCGCTCTCACATGAGCGCTGCGCTGTGATTGGCCGGTTAGCGCAGACTCGCAGGAAGCCCCTTTAATTCGCAGAGGAAGTAAGCAATGGCGGCCAACAGAGAGAGCCCCTTGCACGTACAGAAAAACTACACAACCACTTGTACAGGAATTGTCTATTACTCTTGCCCCCTTCCCCACACCGTATACCCCTATGCTAGTACACTCTCTACATACACTATGCGTGACTGACTCATCCATAGCAGTGCGAGTAGAAAGTTTTTGCCACAGTTTGGAAAAGAATATATTCAATTTGGATTGACCTGGATTTTACTGCGTTTTCTGTTTGATTTTTTGTGACGATACCTGGTAACTATCTTAGTAGTTTTTAATTAGTTTTTGATACTTAAATTCCTAATGGTTATTATTGATTCATTGAGTTTTCTCTGTGTGAAGTTTGTATTACTTTTGACCTGTTACTCAGGCATAATTATTAGCTAGATGAACTTTATTTCAGTAAACATAGAGTTGATGTTATTAATAATACTTTTTTTTAAATTTTGTTTTTGATTATGCTGTGGTGGTGTTGAAGGGGTGATGAGTATGGTTTGTGAACGTACTTCTCTGAAGCTTCTTATTACATTATTTTCAAATAGACAAGAAATTTACCAGAGACTTGTATTGAAATATTGACATATTTAAATTTGCTTTTGCTTGGGAGCCTGTAAATGAAGTTTAGTTCTTTCTTTGCTTTTTACATGTATAATTGCTCGAATGAGCTAAGTGAAAAATTTTGAAATTATGAAAACATCAGCCTTGTATGGGGTGCGAACTGCAGGGGAACGTGTCTGAAAAATTTGACAAGCAAAATAAAAATGGATGAGCGAAGAAGACATTTTATGCAGTGCACCATTATTTTTTCACAGTTTACTTTGTTTGCCCACAAGTTTTGCCACCTCCCTTGATCTATGCCTTAACATACATTTATCATAATGAATTTCGTTGGCGGTCAACCGAGCTGTCGTATCACAATACGACAGTGCAAACCCATTTCAGTGAAAATCATCTTCAAAGTTTACTATAATTTTCACACTTAGTTCCCCAGCCTTACAAAATATTCATTGCTAGAAAAATACATGGTTGGAAAGACCAAGAAAATTGCTTGACGTTGGCATCTTTATTCTTAAACAAAACTAAGGATTGGAGAAAATATCGCAAAAGAGCTACATGCTTGTAATTTTGGTTTGAGTGGCTTAGATTTTCTCTGTACAATAATGCTATAGGGAAAAGGCGATGAGTTTTGGCTGACCGCGATTTCAATGCGCGTGATCAGTAAAAACGTATTGCTTTTCACATGCAAAGTCAGTGCAGTGCCCAGTGCTGGTACAACGGTTTGGCTGACCGCGTGCATTGAAATCGCGGTCAGTCAAAACGTCGTATCGCACTGTTACAGTAAACGTTTCCAATGGGATTTGCGCATTTTATTAAAAATTTGATATGGCATTGCCATGAAATACCTCTCATATCTCAGAAAATAGAATAAATTGCTGCCTAGAAATATAGTTATGAATAGAGTAGGACTTGTACTTTCATTTTATGCAAAAATCTCTAAATCATTTTTTTTTCACCAAAATTGACTGATACGACGGTTCGGATTACCGCCTACGAATTATATATTGATTAGATCGCTCTTCTGCTCTTACTGTAATAGAATCGGTTCCCCCTTTTTAGTGATCTATATAGTAAATGATTGCATTCAAAGCTGTGAAATATGAATAAACAGATATTTTCAGTTCACAGGGATTAGGATATCTGATTTTCATCTGCTAATCTCAGGCTTCCTTTTACACAGGAGGAAGACAAGCATTAACAACTTTCAAGTTTCAGATTATACTGATAAGAAAGTGCCATAAGTTTGTCTCTTTCATAAACAGAGCAAAAAATTAGCTTGCAAAAGGATTGTATAAAATGAAAATGATATTTTAGTAACTGATTATATTTATATTATGTTATAGTATGATTAGCCAGTCAATGCTGAAGTATGTATTTGATTATTTATTTTGAGTTTGAAGAAAAGAAGATTTTAGTGATGTGTTATAGCTTTAACAATATTTTTTTCTTTTATTCTGCATTTGATATATATATTTGTTGTGGTGGTCATATTGTCTTTTAAAAAAATTGTGCAAAATTCTTAATATTAGAAAGAGGAATTCAGCTTTGATGATATAAATGATTTGTGTGAAAATAATGAAGTAAAAATAATAAAAATGGAATGATGCAAGTCTTATTCAAGAAAGAAAATTTTTTTATTTTCATGTATGATGTGATGATTTATTTTGTTCTTTATGTTTTCATCAGGTCATTGATGAAAAACAGTTTTATACTGATCTTTTGTACCTGATTAAATATGTTCTAATAAATAAATAAATAAAATAAATTGAAAAAAGGGACAAGAAAGTTATGGCCGTTTAAAAATCCAAATCACTAAAATTATAAGATTTCAAATTGGCAATTTGACAAGTAATAGAGGCTACTCTCCTATTTTCTGTACATACTTTGGTAATCAGGACATTGTGGCTTTCTTCTCCAAGGACTTTTTTTCCTTTGGCAAGTGATGAAATATCACAGAGAAAGTATTGTAATATGTCTTCACTTAAGAAAAATATAATGCTGAGTTAATTTTTGTAAAAGATTACATTTTATGCATAGGAGCATATGGAGGAGTATTTTACCCTATATCACAGTGACATTCCCAATGTGGTCAATTTGAAACACCTTCACGAATAAGTAATCACAACCTTCTGATAATTTATAACTTTCTGATAGTTTTTTAGTCCTCCATTTGTTTTTCTTATTTCATTTTAAAACAATTTTTCCTTTTTGGTTTGATTCAATTTTCACAAATATGTTGAATTTTTGCATAGTAAAGCGCCTTTAATCATATTCAGATAAAAACTATTTTGATTAGTTAAGATCTTCAATTTGAGTATTCAGTATTCAAAATACACTTCACGGAAAACAATGATTATGAAATTACCAGTGTGTGCAATTTTGAATGAAAACAAGTAAAATTAGCAAAATCTGTTTCTCTGCTAACATTAAGCCTCATCTTCATCACATGAAAAATCAAATTTGAGGTGATACAGTTTTATACATTTAGGTTGAAAGTGTAGGCCTACTTCTTTCCATCCCTCCCCTATACATTATATGTTTAAATGAACTTAATGATGGCTTATAAACCTATGTATATATAATGTGATACATGCTATTTTCTGTGACCTAGATCTGTCTCCACAAAACTACATTATCATGGGGGCCATGTGAGGTCATATGTGTGTGATAGCATTAATCATCAAACACCTGGCACAGTAGGTCTTACTCTGTGTCATGATAAATAATGGTTATGTACGCCCAACAGGGGCTGTGGAAGCGGAGGGCTGGGGGGCTTCAGCCCCCCCCCCACCCCACTTTTTTTTCCCAAAAACTGTACAATAACATAAAAATGACCATATGATAGTGATTTTTTGCATGGTCAGCCCCCCCCCCCTTTGAAAACCATTCCGACCCCTGCCCAATGCGATTTAGGGTAGGAACCTGAGATAAGTACAGTGAAAATCAGTAAAATTAACTATTTTTATCTAAATTGCAGTTTTGAGTTGATAAGTATAAAATAGGTGTGTCCCTGACCACTTGGCAGAGCATAATGAATATAACCTTTCCTATTAACGCTGATTATGTGTAGTTTATTTTTGCATTTTATGGCACAAACTTAGTCTATTTTCAATTTCAATCAAACATTTTCCCATAAATGTCCTGTATTTTGAGTAAGCAAACAAAGTCTTGTTGCCTCCCTTTTATTCTTACTAGAATAATATGATGTATCAGTATTTTTGTTCAGAGATTTTGTATTTATTCTGTTCCTTTTCTTTTTCTCTTTCTTTTGAATCTCTACACATTGGATTTATAAACACACACACCTTGCACCTGACATCACCAACCTGCAATTGGATCCATATCATCTGGATATCTGCCACGCCCCTCTTCCGTGCCCATTCTTTATACTGGTATACTGTACCATCTCCTTGAATGACAACTCACGTACCCAACCCATACGAAATGGCCTGGCATCCACAACCACCTCTGGAATACGAGGACCCCCTTCATCCTCCTGTCTTTTACCCCTCTTATGGACCCGTGGAATATCAGGTATGCACATTATTCAGTCAAGGGGAGGGGGGGGGGTGTTGAGTGGTTTACCCCCACTTTTCAGAAAAGGTGGTCGTTTTTTAAAGTTTAAAGCTTTAACCTACTTTTGCATGACTTGATGAATAACCAAGTACAAGAGCAAAAATATTAAAACATTTTTGCCCATGATGATTTATCAAACTATGACGTATGGAATGGTTTGTAGAAATGGTAGTAATATCAATTTTCTTTCTATATTTAACATTCTTTTTTTGTAGAAAACAAAGTAAAAAGATTGATAAGACAAGAATTAACATGGCTTTCACCTGAACTTTTTTCTTTGGTTTCCAGCTGGGCAACCTATAATATACTAGTAATGTACTAAAGGTCGCCTGTCAGGCAACCAAAGAAAATAGTTAAGGTGAGAGCCCTGGATTAAGAAAAAAAATTGAAATAGAGGTTAGAGTGAAAAAGATGAGTGGGAGTAGATGTGAAGAAAGGGATAGACTGAATGAGAGATTGGGAGAACTCCAAAGAACATGATGCATAGCATTTTTCATGGAAGCGTCATGGTGTAGCGGTTCCGACTCTAGCCTTGTAATCAGAGGGTTGTGTGTTTGAATCCCACCATGGACTAGTGTCCTTTGGCAAAGCGTCAATCCACACTTTGGTGCTGATTGGGTACAGCTAGGAAACTGTCATTGTGGTTGGTTTAGCGAGTATGCGCCTAACAGTAACAGGCTGCTTGGAATGCTATGAATCCATTGACCGGGTAATGATAATTTTAAAGTGCTTTGAGCAATTGTAGAATGATAAAGTTCTATTTTAAAGCCAGTAATTATTTGAAGCTATCATGTGAAAGCCCTCTGGAATTATTGAATGGAAAGGATTTTTAAAAGAATGAAATTCATGAAATTGAGAGAAGTAATAGAAGTTGACAACAGGAATATAACAAAAAACATTAATTAGTGAAACTAATATCATGGACCTACCAAGATTGAAGAGTTGCATAAAGATGAAGTATATTCACGGACTTGAATTGCTTCAATGAAGTAGCTCTCTCACTGTATAGCTTTTGAACAAAAGAGGGAGCCATTGCATTTAGTTGGTGATATCTGATATGGAATCTACTCTGCTGTTGAGCTTATGTGACACAGATAGGGAACTAGCAGCTGAAATCAAAATTTAGAGGGACAAAGAAAAAAATTGTACTGGTCCTCTTACAGCAAAACAAATTATCCAGGTCATTCAATCAATAAGAATGATGAATACAACAGACATTGGACAATTTGTTTTATCTAAACAAATCAAACCAAATAAAAAGAATGTGCAATGCACAAGTTCACATAATATTTTCTGTATTTTTTTAACCTATCACAAAGGTAAGATTAGGGATTATTTTAATGTTAATATAATGAGACAAATTGCCTCGATTATGGTGATAAATGCACATAACATACACAACAAAGGGATATCTTATTAATATTACCAATTGATTGTAATTTATTTTGCATGATTCTCCATAGGCTTACAGTTGCAACTTATTGTCCAATTAATTGTCCTTTGTTTATAGTTTCCTTACAAATATTTTCACTCATTTCATAAGATGAAATTATCCTGCATTGCACATTTTGCAGCCATGGAGCAAAGTATGGTACTTTTATCCTAGATAGCGGGAGAGTTTGAGTCTGATTTTCATTGTCTGAACATGAAAAGGAATTGGACAGGATGTGATTCATGAGAAGCTTCCTGAAATTACTCAAATCATCTTTGATAAACAAAGAGCATGGGGAAAAGGAAAAAATGATATTCCAAGCTACCATACATACAAAATACCGCATACATTCGTTATTCTGAAGGTTTGGTTATTCCGAAGGTTCGTAATTCCGAAGGTTCGATAGTCCAAAAACGAAATGAGGTTCGTAATTCCGAAGGTTCATTAATCCGAAAGCGAAATGAGGTTTGTAATTTCGAAGGTTCGTTAGTCCGAAAACTAAATGATTAACAAACCTTATTTTGTTTTCGGACTAATGAACCTTCGGAACAATGAACCTTATTTCGTTTTTGGATAAGTGAACCTTATTTCGTTTTCAGAATATCGAACCTTCGGAATAACGCCACAAATGTTCTGATTAACGAACCCTTTTACATTTTCGAGGTATAGGCAATTTACATGTTTCGGAATTATGAACCTTCGGAATTATAAAGTGTAACCCAAAATACTAGATTATTGGGATCCATTTCATTGATCATTGAAATCTAACCCTATTAAAATGTAATGAAATAATATTGCATGAATAAGATCATTTTATTTGTCACTATTTTTAAGTGATATAATTCATAATGGTGATTTGAATAACTAGAGTGGAAAAATATTAACAAAAGCACTTAAATGACAAAATCAACAATAACATACTTTAACAATTACATTCCACTTTTTATACAAGTTCATTAATCGATTATATGCATTACTCCAATTGGAAACTGCTCTACATGAAATATTTTTGCTTTGTATTATACTACAATGTAAAAACACTGTTCAAAATTTTAAGCACATTGTTTAAGCCTGTCACTCTAACAACTATATTATTGTTAAATCTGTTTAAACAATTACAAAAAAGTTCAAACAACTTGTTGTTAGAGTGACGGGCTAAAAAGATGTGTGTGTGGCGGTCCTTATCAGAATGGTATCGTGGTGATTCACTTGCTGAAAGAGAATGTCTCCCTCTGTTGGTGAGAAACATCTTATTCCTGTGGTGCCAGGAATATTATCAGAAAAGAGGATAAAGCCTTGCTTGAGATCAATCCTATTTATTTCAATATTATCTGGTTCTATACTTCTTCATTGAAAATTCAATGTTCCGAAAAGGAATTGTTATTTTTCTTCATTTTCTTTGATAAATAAAGTAACTTACTATTTAAATCAAATCTTAAATCCAATATTTTGTTGGGGCATTGTAAGGATATTGGAATTGTTTTTTCTGCAGAAAAAACAGGTTTATCTCCAACCTCAGAATTTATTTATTTTTATGAATAATGTAATGGACTGTATCTACTTCAATGTTCCCATTCTTATACATGAATTCAAGTTGTGTGGATATTTGACTGGTGTAGAGTCGGCCAAGAACAGCACATCATTGCAGTGAAACTATTGCACAACATTCTCTGATTCTTCTGTATTATATTCACTTGAAAGACAGAGTAAAATAAAAATATACTGGAAGAGGTGAAGTTGAAGGAAACTGTGATTCTGTTCACTTTTTTTTTGGGGGGGGGGCAAGGGGGGTTCTGCAGACGGAAACAAATTATATTTAAAGCTTTTGTTGTGGCTATTAAAAATTGATGGCTTAATTATCTTTTGACACCATAATATTTCAATATCGAAGGAATCGAGTGAGAATATTATTTTAAAGGACTGTAATTTCATGAAGTTCCAGCATTTGACAGTTTCAGTGAAGCATATAAATAAAAAGAAAATCAGGTATCAGGCCTCTTGTAACAATTTGTGAAAACAATTTTCTGAATAATCAAGATAATTATGTTGATATCAGATATACTTCAGTCTACCAATGTTCTTCTTATGCATACTATCTTCATTCTATGCTTTTCCAAGAACAAATCTTTTACCCGTACGTCTCCTGTCCGTATTTCCCATCATTAGTCACTTGCTTTACTTGTAGCCCCACCCCCATGGCACCACCCTTACCTTTTCAAAACCATGTTCACATGCATTCCTTGGTCCAAATACACCTTTGCCCATCCAGCTGTTAATTGGTTTAACCTTTATCCAATCAACTCCTTCCCCTACCAACCTACCGGTACTACCCTCAAAACCTGACCAATATCACAACCTGATGCAAAGACCACCTTTCCAAGAACATGGGATGGTTTCATCAAACTGTCAGCAATGACAAGTAGTCTTCTCAGACAGTTACCATAGTAACAGCTAGGGCCGTGCTTCTCAGCCAATCAAAACCAAGAATTTCACTGCAGTCGTCAGTGATGAAAATTTAGTCGGTACTGACAACTTTCGTGAAATGCTCCCCATATCTACATTATAGCCCTGATGACTTGCATGTCTCTCATCTCTGAAGAAAATATGAATATGTTATTAACAACCCTGCTCATCAATTTATTTCCAATATCCAGTGGCATTCACTTTCCCTCCTTATTCCTGCCCCATCCCCTATTCCAGCCATGACCTCTTCATTAATGTCTCAAGCAGCTGCAAAGATGACCCTTCAATGACATGGTCCGCATGCCTTGCTTGGTCCAGATACCATAACCTCTTTGCTCGTCTTCCACTTTGCTCTACCCTTTACAAACAATTAAGATGAAATTAACAATGCTGCTCTTCAATCTTTGTCCAGTGTGGAGTGGCCTTAGCATCGAGTGCAAATACCAGAATGGAATCTCTCATCATAAGCTCATCCCTATCATCCTAAGTTTCCAAACTATCCTATTTCTGATCTGAGAAAGTATCCTGATCAGAATAATCTCAAGATTATCTGTAATGAAGACGCAATTAGTGGGCTACTTTGATGGTTTCATCTTGAAATTATAATTCTGGATCAATTAAGGAATTTTCACGAAATAGCAAGCCATTTAGTGAATTATCCAGTTTGCACCCAATGAAGGTACACAAGAGGCAGTGCTGCACCATCTCAAGATTTAGATCGGCCCTCTTCGCGATTAATCTTGAGATTCAAGAAACCCCGTCTCCACCATCACAAGAAGAGCAATTCCTTCTTGAGCGAGGCATCGATGCCTGATGGTCTGACGCCGTGAATGATTATTCCCGAATGCGTCTGCACCTGCGAATAAGCGGGATAATTTGCAAAATAGTGCGCTATTTTGCAAATAATCCCAAGTTGACTTGGGATTGCAATCTCGAGATTAATCCTACGAAGTAGCGCGATAATTGCATCTTTATTACAAAAAATCTATATGCCGGATCAGAAATAACGCGCTAATTTGAACACTCTGGATGGTGCAGACGGCCCTAGTCAGGCTTTTTCTTGGGGTAATTCATTCATGATACCTTATTGGTGCTTACAATTCCGACATGGAGCCTAAAGCGTGCATACTTTGTAGCCCAAGGTCACATTCTAATGCGAGTCCTGTCAATTGGTCTGATGGATTGAGATGGGGTGTCTTTAATCTTTAGATTAATCTTGCTAATCGTGTTGGAATCTTGAGGTTAGACAAACTTAGCCTGATGGAGAACTACCTCTTGAGCAAAGTCATTATCTTTAGACCAAGGGGTGAGGAATCATAATTTGACCCATCAGATTTTATTTTTGATTGCCTGATGAAGCACCGGATACTTTGACCCATCATTTTTTTCTCCATATATAGGCAAGGGGAATATATGATTCTCCACATTCATATAGTACCTCCAGTGGCAATATGAGGATTTGTTTATTATTCATCAGCACTAGAATGTTGGGGGGGATAGTAAAGCTTTCACTTTTACACCACAAATTTTTGATAGCTTTCCTCTGACACCCATGATTCAAATGGATGACTTTTCTAGGAGTAGTATTTGTTCTTCATAGATTAATTGATCCAAGAGTATAGAAGATAATTGCCAATGAGGACCATTGATAAACTTCTTTAAATAATATTTGGCAGGAAGAAACTATTGTAAAATTTTGACTGGAATGATGGCAGATTGTGCACCAGGTTGGCCTCGGAATGAGTTGTCGTATTTGAGGGTAAAGAAGGTATCATCACTTGTCATTTTGAATCTCCTCAGCGACACGGCACATTTGTGAAGATTGTTCATTGGCTAAATGACTCAGGACAGCTGCGCGTGCTTGGCTGGCTGGCTGGTCAGGACATAGACAAAAATACAGATTTAATTGCAGAAAAACAATACTCCATGTCCCCTTGTGCCCTGCGGGGGAAGGAGAAACTGGAGCGGTTACTGTGAGTTCTGCGTGACCGATTATGCGATATGATAGCTGGCTTTTAATGACTAGCAAATACAAGTTAAAGGTGGCCGTTGATTCAGAGCGCTGCTTGTCTTCTTTAGTGGAAAGAAAAAGATTGAATATCTTAAATCAAATACAATAGAAGATGATTTGCAAGAGCTTCATAAAAATATCAAGGAAAAAAACTCATTTTTAAGTTTACTTGTATTTTTTTGGGGTAATATTATATTTGATTCACATTCATGTATCTCATGATGAATGCTTCAATGAGTTCTGTAATGAATTTTGTTTGTATGTTTATTATAGTGAATACTTTGTGTACTTTGTTTTTATTGTATTCTAATGATTTCAATATAAGATATTTTCATATTCTTTTGGGGGAGGAAATAAAAAGAATGATTGAAGTTATGTTGTGCATGATGAGAATCTTACACTAATGAACAAAATGCTCTCGAATAGATGGACAAGACAATATTCACATTCATGTACCTCATGATATACAGATGAATGAATGTGCATCATAATAAGTATGTTTGTTATTTATAGATGCCTGACTGAAGCATAGAGAATATCAACTTTTATGGAGTACTAGTAATTGTATTCAAAACGACTTTGTATTTTTAAAATAAGAGAATCAATTTGGGATATAACATGGCCCCTATATTAGCCCTAGTTAAGTTATCCATCTTATATCACTTTCATGAATTCACTACCTCAAAAAGTCTGGATGAGATGAAGCTCTGCAATAAAATTGCATTCTTAAATTTGAAAAAAATGATTTTTCACAAAAGCAGCAAGAACAATGAATGGTTGTTGCCAAGGTAAGTCAGTCCAGTACCTGCCTGTGGAAGACAAGATATTTAACCACAGAATAAGATGCATTATTTGAGAATCCTGGTCGTGAATAAAAAAAAATGAGATCAAATAATGTGGCTTATTGTGCTCCTCAATTCTCATGGATTGAAATAATCTCCATCTCCGCCCCATCCAGTAATTCATTAAAGGGCTGTAATTCTGATCTCTCAAACTATCCAGATTTATAGAACAAGCCAGGTATTAATTTTTTTGTGAAGACATATTTTATTGGCTTATTTCAGGAGTTTTATCTCATGATAAAGATCCCAAGTCCAAGCTTTTCTTCTCTGGTATTTTATTCACAATAACAGACCAACACATGTAAAAATTGAACACTTGACAGTGTAAACACCAGTCATTCTTTTTTGCAATTTAAGTCCCTTGGTTTCATCAAAATGTTATACCTGTGACAAATTTCTATCACCAGGGACATCTAATGTGGATGGATAAAGATAATTAGGTATTCATGTTCTTTTTTATTGCAGTGTCAATGACTATATCATTGTTTCTTCATGGTATATGGTCTTTAACGGTGTAGTGGATGATATTCTATGATGTTCTATGGCATTGGTATGTGGTGCTGCCTGACCTAGCCTGTCACCATGCCTGGCTCAAGGCGTTGGAACTCAAAACATTGCTTACATTCCCTGCATCACTCCCAATTTTAGTCTTCCAACAGCCCCATAGCCAGGTGATGCGTCTGATCTGCAGACATTAAAGTTACAAAGCCAAATGGATTGAAACAAAATAGGCCTACTGTTATCTATAAAAAGATTCTGTGTAGATTTGAATAGAATTAATAAAATTTTGATATTGGATTATCATTTAAAAGTAAGTGTGTATTATTACGGAATGTTAAATCATATGTGAGGGTTTTTCTATGTGTGTTCCCGAATTTCTTGTTTTTCTCATCTCGTGTTTTATATAACTTGGATTGACGATGTTTATTGTGTTTCATAAATCATAATGATGATTTATGGTTTATTTTCACAAGTTCTCAAAAAATGTTGCCTTGCATCTATGTGGGTGGTGGAATCATTCATCTATGAACTAGGCCCTCAAAATTGGATACCACATTTCACTAATGCTAGCCAAAGAAATCCATCATGCTATCTTTTCTTGCCTTCCTCCTAATGTTCTATTCTCCTCGGGCGCCAACGGGATTTCAAATAAATTACGAAGAGACACGTACTTATCTGGAGACACCATGGAAGACAGTGAGGGGTGCCCCAGAGATGGTTGATAGGATTAATTATAGGCGCGTGGCTCAAGCTATGAGGGTGACTTGACCCCCAATATACCACATGAAGGGCTCTGGAATGTACAGTACCTGGTATAGGTCTGCACCCCTATCCCATATCAGAGATAGAATACATGAGACATGATAGAGAGAGAGAGAGAGAGGGATGGGGGGGGCATTTAGATGGGGTGGACAGGCAGATGAAAAAAAAAGGAAAAGAGAAAGAAAGAAAGAAGAGGAGGAATAAAGGGATGCAATGTAAGATACAGAAGTTTTGAGGAAAAAAAATGAGGGAGAGAGAAAGAAAGGAAAGGAGTATGAGAAGGTAAGAAAAAGAGGGAACACAAAACAACAGAAGAGAGAAAAAAGATGGGGGGGGGGGGCTGGAAGTTCAAGGAAAGATTTATTACTACAGAAAAGAAATGTAATTTATTTTGTTTGCAATTTTATTGTCAATATTTTATGATGGCTAACATTGCTGCCCTATGGTAGTCTCTATAAATAACTTTTAAAAACTTGAGCTACGTGATGGGTTCCACAGCCCAAGAATGATAAAGAAATATTGAGATTTTTAAAATTCTTTTTAAATAACAATCCATAGTGCTGCATCATAATGTTTGAGCATGCAAAACATATCAATTCTCCATTTTATGACATGATATAGATAATTTCACTGCTGCAATTTGCATTTCAAACTATTCACTTTCAAATAATTTACAAAGTGGCCTTAAAACCATTTTGAAAAGAATTTCCTGTCGATCAAAGGGGCCCTTAACCACATTATTATGAGAGCAAAAATGACATATTACACACTACATGGGGTTTACATCCTTACAGCACTCAGTGTTTGATATAAGAGCAGTACATGCAGATGTGTATTATAACCCTCAATCTATCCAGCTGCCACCAATCTAGCTGAATAAAATCTGACGTATGCCTTGATGCTTCCATAACTATCGCCCTAACCCACTCTCCAAAGCTTTTCTTTCTGAGCCTATTTATTACCCCCTTGCCCACTATTCTAACTATGCTCATCTTTGGGGAATATGTTCTATGGCGTGTAGCCAGAGCTGTTTCCAAAAGCAATCCTGAACTATTTGAAAAATGAGGCACGGCAATGTTCCGAGCAATTTCAGTTGTTGAGCTCGTAATTACTGGTTAGTATGCTGACCCCCATACCTTCACACACATACAGACAACAGTTTATACCCCACGTCCCGTTTTCATGTTATGTATCTTCTGTAATAAATAAGGCAGGTTGTTAAATGGGAAGAATGATTGGACTTCAATGTCAAACCACATCTGATTATTATGTGCTTTATCCTGTCTGGAGTAGAAAGACAGGTACCTGATTTTAGATCCTGTACAGGAAAAGGACGGTTTGCTATCTCAGGGAGATGTGAATATACACCATTCATTATGCAATGATAGGTAAACGGGAGAGATAAAGGAGATAAGCACTAATTAAAGGGGTTCTTCATGGAGAGGGCATTAGAGATGATGAGAAGGGGTGATTGATTCCAGAAGGGGTGCAAGGGAAGGGAGAGGGGGGAGAGAAAAGGGGAGGAAAAGAGGGGAAGGATAAGAGAGGAAAGGAGCCGGGAGAGGGGCAGGAAGAACAGGAGATGGTAGGGGAAAGAGGCAGAGGTAAGGGGAGGGGAGGGTAAAGATAGGGAGGGGGTGGAAGTGAAAAAGGTAAATGGGAGGGGGCAAGTGATATGAAATAAATATGTCTATTAAAGAAAACTTTTTATGTATTATATCACCATGTTATGTATCTATTATAAAAGGATGCTATAAAAAGTGAAACCAGGGGAAGTTGCGGTTGGAAGAGAGAGAAGGTACACCACAGTCTAACATAAGGAGGCTTGACACTAACAATGATTGAAATACATACTTGATGCATACATTCATGCATGTGATCCATTTACAATACCTTCCAAAGGGGGTGTATTTAGGATAGAAGAAATGACTGTAAACAAACCGATGCATTACATCCAAATCACCCCTCATCAACAACAAGCCCATGAAGATGAAATCAAGAAGCACAACCTTATCTTCCAACAAGTCTGTATCATTACAGCATTGATTCGGGTAAACAAAAGCCGCGCCCGATGAACGTTTAATGAGAGTAGTGACATAGTTCATCTATGCACCCCCGGTTCATGTTAGTGCGTCACAGCTATCAGGTGACGAGCCAGAGCATAGGGCCCTTATTGGCAGTTGTTGCAAATAGGGGAAGCCTGTTCCAGCTTATTAAATCCATAATCAAAGACATCACAGCCTGATGAATCATGAAGTCAGAACGGTGTGAAAATTGTTTCAAAGTTTACGAGGAAGTAACAATTTCATGATATTTTTTTCAAGTCAATGTGGATTATCAATATTATCATAGATTTGAACCCTAGAAATTCTGAGCTGAAATGTGAAGTAATAGAAATAATCTATATGAGAGAGTACACTGCTCATTAGATGTTTTGTAAGCATTTTTTTTAGTTTGTTTCAATAAGAAAATGTCAAGTATATCAGGATCAATATTCAAGATCAAAAGATCAATATTAAAGGCTTTGTGATCGTAAGCTTTGGGTCAATAAAATGGTGTTATGCCCTTTTAGCACTGACATAGCAACAATATGATTCTATCAGATGAGATGCCCTCTTATCAGCACATCCCTGACCATCCATCAGGCTTGTTGTTATAAATAGAATGAACCATCAATGGTTGCACTTCTATGTATGTACATATCAACAGGCATTGATGTAAACAAACATGATGTATCAGAACATTTGTTTTCTTTGACAAACTAGGATTGTTTGGATTTACTATTTTTTGGTGAATTGATGATGGATCAATTTCCTTTGCTCATATCTTGTCCTTCTCTATGAAAGGGGGTTCTTTTTTTTTTTGGGGGGGGGGGGTGGTGGTAATGAACGTTCTTTTTGTTGTCTCTTTATTTACAACAATGAATGAATATTTATTGCTTTAGTGTCCAAACGTAGCAAGCCAGCAAGAATTTTTAATCCCTCCACAAGCATTCATGCTTTATTAGCAATCGGGTAAAAAAAAATCACCACCATTTACCATTCTCTAAATCAGGTGAGATTGAACTATGGACAGTGTTGTGGTGGGGGGCACATTTCCCTTTGAAAACTTTTTGTACAGCAACCAAGGGATTTCGTAATCACATCACTTCGAACCCCTCCCCTCCCCCATTCATATCTTGCCCCCCCCCTCCTGTGACTATAAAAACTCTGAAGGAATTGTCAGTTTGTTTGCAACACACCATGATTTTCTACCCCACCTCCACTCAACCCCCCCCCCCATTCCTCATATCTAGAACCCTTCTTCAATTTCTCTCCAGTCTGCTCCATGTCATGATACAGGCAAAATGATAGGACACAACCAATGAGGCATGTTAACCAGACTAGAAATTCATACCTTGCCTAATTGTAGCAGCTGCCATAAGGTGCTGAAAGGCGTTATCTGAGAGAGCGATAGGGATAGAGGAAGACGAGGGAGGGGAGAGGGGTGGGGGGAATGAGGGAGGGGAGTGAGAAGGACAAATTAGTACAGATAAGGGGGGAGAAATCGGGAGAAATGATAGGAGTTACAGTGTATAGAGATGAAAGAATGCAGAGAAGAGAAAGCAGGCATGCTGGTGAGGGGGGGGGGGTGGGAGGATGGGGTGGTGTTCAGAACCTGTATAGGAAAGAATGGAGAGGGGGGGGGGGTGGGAGGAAGGGAGGGGGTGTTAGAACCTGGATAAGAAAGAATGGAGAGGGGGGGGTGGCGGATATCAACAATGTATGTAGATTGAGGAGGGGAAGTGGGAGGGAAGAGGCATGCATCAGGGTTAGGGGAGAGAAAGTGGGTATGGAAGGGCGAAGTGATCTTTGGAGGGATGAATGTGGGTTAATTAGTCAATGAGGGCTAGGGGGGTTGGTGTAAACAAGGGCGATGTTCATGAGTTCGTCCTGATGAGAAAGCAAGGAATGCTGGAAAAGAGATCACAAACATTCTATCTGCCCCCCCATTGCAATTATCACTCATTCATTGTGGGTTATCACCCAAGAATCTCTCCGTCAAGTTCAAAGGTCATCTGAGTCAAACATTTGATCCATTTTTTCAGGTCTATGTGTATTTTGTATGTATTTACTATTGAAAAAGATGAATAACAGAATAAGATGTATATTATGATAATATTGATACATTTTATTCTAAATGCCAATTATTATTGCTTGGTATTGGAAAAAATATTTTATTAAACCCAATTTGCTTTGAATGTTTTCTCTTTTTAATCCATTTTATTCCTGCATACTCTGTGGTCCATTCCAATATGTCTGCTTGAACTTGAAGCAGTTAAGTCTGAACGTGGCAATATTACAGGACTTGAGACAAACATAATAACAAAATTCATGTCCTTTACTATATAGTGTTGAAGTGAAATTTTGGGGGAATGTTTGTTTCACCTTTTAATGAAAATAACTTTTAAATTTTGTTGACATTTCTTCGATTTTGAGGTCAATTACTTTGGACCCCCATCAAGTTGATCCCAGATCATTATCACAACAACAGGGCACTGTGTCAGTGTTGGGTGGAATTCTGACTGGTAACATTGAAGTGCATTTACAACATCATGGGCTTATTATTGGAAAGCTAACCCTCCTCCCATATAGTCCTGCCCCTCCCCCTTTCCTCCTATGGCACGTGCCATTTGATCATGACAGGCTTCTAATCACGCAGCATGGCCCTGGTCTCGGTCTGTTTTGATTTTACTCTATGTGAAGACAAAATAAATCAATGAAAATCACTGGGTAACACGTACATGTCTTCTTGTCAGAAGCAGAGGGTCATTAGCTCTTGTCTAAAGAAGTTACGCCCTGCTGTTAGAAAAAGGTAACTCACACGTTTGTTCGATAAAAAATGCACTCTCCTGTCGGAAGAGAAGAAAATTGGCTGAAGTTTATAGCTAGAAGTAATGCCTTTCTGTAAAGAAGAAGTTGTTAACTATTACTACATTTGACTCTTTCTTATTTTGGCTCTCTCTGTTGTCAAAAGTTATGCCCTTCTGTCCAAAAAGAATATGGTGGGCATTTTATTTTAAACTGAAATTTATCTTTTTTTTGCCTCAAATAAGGGGGTTCAGCAGGGGGGGATACACAGGCCTCAGAGTGACTTGGCTCCTGAAATACCTAGAGAGCTCTGGAAACAAAAAGGAGCCCTGAAAATCCCCATTTATTGCAGGCTAAAGCTTATCTGATGTTGTAGACCTAGGCAGTAACTTATGAAAAGTAGCCCCCCCCCAATACATTTGTTTTTTTACCTGGGGTTCTGGGCATTGTGGCGTGCGCCTGTAATCCAAGCTGTGGGAAAGTTACAAACTGATGCAGAGGTTCGAGGTTCGAGCCCTGGTCACGTCTTTCGGATGGTGACGTTAAAGGTCGGTCCCAGACGTAAATAATCATATCTGATTGATACACGTCTGACAAAACTCAAATACACACACACACACATGTATATCCCGTAATGAAAAAAAACGTCCTTTTGGCACTAAACAAACTATGTACAATGGTATCCATTGAAGATGGCATAGCATGAGCTAGAGCTGTAAGTAACAGGAGTTTGCCATCATGCCAGGTATCTAAACAAATGCATTTGGGTAGAGAATTATGGCTGTAAAACAGTTGGTATTGTCTTACCGTGAGATGTACTCATCATGTTTTTTTTAAAGCTACACCAAAGTGATATGTTTCTTGAGGGAGAGGGTGTCAGTGAACAGCACTCTTTCTTTCACAAATACAAAGCAATGGAATATTTCATTTCATTTCATTTATTGGTTTTTGCAACATTTTTCATGATATAGCAAATGAATATGACATGATATAGCAAATGAAAAGAATGTAATAGATGTTAATAATGATCTAGATAGTTTTCTGTTTATTTTTAATTAATACATTAATATATGAGTAATTATAAATGTACATCAACTAATGAATAGATATGAATATATGAGTTTATAGATATTTAAATGGATAGATAATAAACTAATGAATTATGGACAAATTATTGAAGAAGATACATAAATACGTGGCTGATATTAATTATGAAAATAGAAGAAGAAATAAACTCAAGCAATGCAAATACTAAGTCTCCATTCTCTCTAACTCTCTCTCACTCTTTCTCTCCTTTTCTTTCCTGTCTCCCTCTTATCCTGTCTCTCCCCCTCTCTCTCTCTCCTCGTGCACCTATCCTTCATCCTGTCATTCAGAACAATCATTGATCATTCCAAAATAAAATGCATCTCATAATCGTTTCAATCACAAAGCATCCTGCCGCAAATTATCACTCCGGTCTTCCTGTCACAAATTTCAGCTGCTTCTCCTCATCCTCTGTTTTGCTTCGTTTGCAACATTTGCCATTCAAACATACATCTATCAAATTACGTTCTTTCAAAATGACAGGTTGACGATTGTTACCGCGCTGTTTAATCACAAATTTTTGACAAACCTGCGACCAACATTGGTGCTGTCCATGTCCATAAACAGGTCTACACGTATTTTAAAATAGATTGAGGTTTGTTCAAAATAATTCCAAAGAGTCATACAATTTTTTTTATTGAATGCCTTGGTGATAAGAAGCAATAATTGTTTTGTTGACTTTTTCAGTTGAATGCTGCAGGAAGATTAAATACACTGCACTTTCACAGAGTGAAAGAATCGTAATTTGAATGATGATTCCAGTGAAAAATAAAGACTAATGACGAATCTTGAGCATGTGTGAAACCGAACTAAAATATGATTAGAATCACGAACTTATAATTTAGAATATTTGGTGATATATTTCACTGTACAGACACTCCATACAATCTGCCAGTCAAATGTATATTTACCTGTTGCTTGCAATACCCCTGCGGTCACCAAGAAGTAACTCTTGTCAAACCGACTGGAAAAAAATTGTCTTTATTCATTCTTTTCAAATATTGAATGAGTAAACACTTTATGGAGCTTGTAACTGTCACAGTTAAAAATGTTCTATGGATGTCAAATATATAATGTAAACAGTGACTGACACGGATAAGGCAATTTAAAGGGGAAATTCACCCTGACAGTCTTTTTTTAAATAGCAGAAAATAATAGAAATATTGCAGGTTTGATAAAAATCCACCAAAGAATAAAAAAAGTTATCAGAATTTTAATAATTTGATTTGTGACGCCATATGCGAGCAGCATTCCTACATAGTGAATGGGAAAAAATCCATGAAATGTCATTTTCTCAGAAAATTGAAAATGGTTTGTACTGTATCTTTTGTCTATCAATAGACAAATCATTCCACACCTTGTCATGAAAAGAAAAATAAATCATCAGGAACCATTAAAAAATGAAATTCATGCATTTTAATGGAGCAGCTTCTTGTTTATGATGTCACAATTCCAAAACTTAAAATTCTAACAACTTTCTTAATCTTTAACGGATTTTCCTCAAACCTTCACCAATATTCTTTTATTATTTTTTCAACAAACTTTCTTCAGGGTGAATTTCCCCTTTAAGACTCGTTGAAGAAAAAGTGAGAAAGCAGAGAATAAAAAATTGTATTCATATGAAAATAAAACTGATTGTGATTATGATTGATTTGTTGTTTTAATCATTCATTCATTATAAATTATGCTACAACACAAATATATCTATTTATCATGTCAGTCAACAATGTCTGATGCAAATATAGAATGAAGATTTTCATATTTGTTTTTATTCATTTCCAATAGAAAAAAAAGTCATCACTCAGTTCACGTTTGGTTATATAACTAAAAAACAAGATGATAATAAAAACAGGAAAAAGAAGTGAGCAAAAGAAAATAGTTTGACTATCATTGGACTAAGAAAAATCTAGGAGGAAAACAAAATGACAGTTTGAAGAATCAAACATATTTATCATGGAAAGCAAATGTTCCTGACATCCCAAAATGACATATTTGGCAGTCATGCCTCCTGCACAAAGTCATTTATAATCTTCTGAAGATGTTAACCTACCCTGTTATCTGCACTTTCCTTTGCCAGAGTGCAATAGACTTTCCTCCCTCATGCAACATACATAGTCAGGTAATCTTATATCGTTTACATTGGTATCAAAATGTCAAAAAAAAATGCAAAGCTTAATGCAATTTCGCCATTGAATATGATTCGTGATGGGTGTATGGATTCTGGCATTTGCCATATACTGTAGTTTCAATTTATTAAAGCCTGCCAAAGATCACATTTCATTTTTGCTTTTTTATTAGGAATTCATTGGTTTTGTTTGCAAGGTTTTTTGGCAGCATGCAAGTTCTATGACCTCAAAGATCCTTTTTTGCCTTTTGTAAAGATGGAATTAAATGTCAATAGCTACCATACACATGTTTATTCAAGATGGACCACAGATTTGAACTTATTAGAATTGGTGTGTTGAAAATGTTTGCATCAAAGTCAAATCTGAAAGTTGACTATTCAATAATATAAAACAACAGATACAGATATATCTCATGAACTAAATCATAAGAAAACAACAATTATAATTTTAAACCTGATAATTTAATTTCTACTCCAGCACTCTCCTACAATTTTTTTTAAGAATGACAATTTTAACTATTATTTAACAAAATTGAATGATTGATAATACGTGATCTAAAATTTATGTATTTGATTTTTATGGAACCAACTCTCATTATTGCAATGAATAGGTAAAATAAAATAGATGATTTAGATGAATATGAATATTGATGCAATTGCCTTGTATTGTTCGAACATAAATGGCCCAATTTTAAAAATTATTTGATATTTAGTAAAACAATTTTGTTTTCCTTTAGAAAAATGAAATTACTGTATTGCCTTTCCATCACCTTTCCCTCAACATAAGATATTACTCTGAGTTTTTTCCTGAGTAATTAAAAGAGAAACAATATTTTCAGTCAATTGTAACTCATTGAACATGGCTCAACACAGGTATACAATTATGATTAATTTTAAAATCAATTTTATCCTTTTTGTTACAGGACCCTAGTCATTCATCATCATAAACTTGTCTGACATGGTTATATAAAAAAATTGTTTTCCGGTTCTCACATTGCATCATCAGTATCCAAGCATGGATTTATTCCAGAAGATTTACATGACAACTGTGACCAAATGCTTGACGAATAAACAGTTACTCTTCACTTTGCAGTGAAACATCTTGGGCATCCTAAAAACTTGGCCAAGTCAAGTTTGAAGATTCCAGCTGTCCCACACGCTCCAGAAAAATTGACCAAATAATGACAGGGACGAGTGCCTCTACAATAAACAGTCATCATAACACATGCCATTTACCTAATATTTTCAGATTTGGTCTCTTGAAGCAAATGTTTTATGATGTCATGGAGCTTTATTCCTGGTAATTTGTCCCCTTCAAAAAAGAAAACAAATGATAGGATGTCTCTTGTTGGTGAAATTTATTGATGAGCCTTGAATAGTGTGAGAAAGTGCAGGTTGAAGTTGACAAAGTTGAAAAGAGTTTGAATGTTCATATCTCATCATCTCCTTCATATCGTATCTGTTATTCAATGATAATTGACTATATTCATATTTGTAACCTGTGTATGTCTTCTATGCAAAGTTTCATGAATGTTTTTTTGTATTCATTTCATGAAAACCCATTCAATTGTTTATTATTCACCACAATGCTAATATCAAATAAGATTGAGATTGAAAACAAATGATAAATCTGTAGACCTATGGCTCGGCATCTTAGCCAAAGGAATTGTGATCTTGATGAAATACATTTTGGTAGTCTATACTTTAAGCGTTTTTGTTTTGTTTCATCCAAAAGACTCATTTATTGAGGATCAATTATATTCAAATAAATATTTATTTTCTTCCATTTCATTACAAGTAAACATTAATTCCTACAAAAATCAATATTATAAAGAATATGAATATGTACATGTTGGGTTTAAAGAAGAAGGCGTATATCCTAAAAGCTGAGGCTTGTGGCAGGATATGCCCATAGACAAAAATAGTTAAAAAGGTTAAAAGTCAATATATAAATATTGAGTTATTTCGCTATCACTTACAGACTTTGTAATTTCTCTTGTCTTTCTTCTATGTTGCCTCAGAATATTAGCATTTTAACTTGACTAAGCCATGCGACAGTTATCCTCAAACAGGCAATTTTATTTATCTAACCTTTTACACGTCTACTTTTTTAAAACATTGAAGGTCAAATGTGTGTACATTCATAATAAATCCTACTATTTGGGAAGTTTCCCTGCAAAAACTGATTTTTTTATCTCCAACACACCTGGATTGTACGCTTCCCTTTCCTTTGCCAAATAAAGGAAGTTATGCGTCGATACCACAAGCTAAGTCTATCAAATAAAGACTTTTAACACCAAGTTGAATGGCCAACCCAATGAGAAGTGTGGCCACGACACAGGGGGTGATTAAACTTAACTCTTCTAATTTGAACTGATAAACGATCGGCATGTCTCCTTCCTTGAGACTGTACACCATACCCTGGTTCACGTAGACGGAATCCGTCGGGGAGGGTGTCCCCTTTCCAAGCTGAACCTTCAACTTCCTTATTTAGCATCTCACGCTCTAACCCCTCTGCTCTTGCCAGGAGGGCCGCATCTCTTGGGGGAGGGTGCCGGGGTTGAGATGGAAAATGGAGCACAGCGTCCTGATGAAAGGGGACCTCTGTTGTAGGTCATGGTGAGAAGCTACATTCCTGAGGTGATGTCTTCTTGTTACATCTACAGAATCGTCTTCTTCTCTCTCTCCTATTCTCTCTTTCACTCCCTTACTCTAGCTGGCTACTTCTTCATATGTCCATCATTACATGTAAATATTTGTCCTTTGTGTGTTGATTAACTTAAATATGACTATTTTAGGGGTCTTTGTCAATTTTATCACCTCTGTCTTTTTGTCTCCCTCACTTTTTCTTTCTCTCTCCCCACATTTCTTCCATATCTCCTATTTCCTATTCCTCTCCACTTTCTCATCAATTTTCCTGTTCCTAATTACTTTTCTGATATTCCTTTTTATCTCAGTAAGAGGTCTATCCAAATCAATTTTTATTGTTATTTGGTGTTAAAAAAAATCCTTATTGTCATTCTGTCCATTAGCTTTGTCAATCCTAGTAAATACAAATAGCACTCAGTAATGAAATTGTATCACACCTTAGCATCCCGTTTTGTCCCCCACCCCCTCTGTTCGTCTGTCTCTCTTCTGGGATGCGCTCCTCCCAGTACCTCCTCCCTACCATTCCACTGGCCTTCTTGTCATCTTGCCCTCATTAGAATCAATTGCCAAAAAGATCTTATGACACTCCCACCCTACCAGAGGATAGATTGAGAAGCTCCCCAGAAATCCTTGGGAAGCACATCATAAAGCCGCCATTCAACCGTCCAGCTTGCGACGGCTCTAGTCAGGATTACCCTTCTTCTATATTCTCTTAACTTTAAATCAACATTGACTTACCATCTATTCAGTTTTGTCTGATCTCATCACCGGCTCACGCCCCCATTCATGAATGCTCTCGCTTTTTATCGCATCTTACTCCTCACCTGATTGATGGGGAAACTTTTTGACGAACTGTCCATCAGAATCGTGCCTCTTCAAGATTTTTTCCCCCCTGAATTGGACGAGACTTTGACGTCATCATCATCTTCAAGATATCTCCTTGGAAATTTGTAACTCCGTCTCTCATCAATCTACTCCCTGATTGGGAGATTAGCCCTGTTTGTGTTGTTCATCTGTTATAAACTACAGTAATTTTCAGCCAGGAATATCTGCACAGCTGGAAACTTTCCTAAAGAGTGATTAATTTGATTTATCAATGGATGCTTAATCTCAAGGATTTGTGTTCAAGACATTGATACATCTTTCACTCATAAAACAATTTGTATTCTTTCTATCTCTCTCTGTCTTTCTGCTTCTCTTTCTCTCATCCTCAAGTTCTCTGTCTCTATCTCTCTGGATCTCGAGTCATCTTATCCGACTTATATTGAGCAATCTTAAGTAATCTCTGTTCTTCTTCAGTGGCACGGCACGCATACTCTGTACTCACATTGAATTGTGAATTCCATATCACCAAGTCCCATCTACCAACACCACTAATCTGATCTGTCTATCTTAAAATGATGCATCCTCACGCTCATCCTAAGATCTTAGTTGGTCCACCAGGACTGCACAGAGAAAGACCCCCTCACATGGTGAGTGTAGAAAAGGATAAGAATGGTTGTATTCACACATGCAATATTAGGAAAATTAAGGACAAAATAGCGATAAAGGTCAGGAGTTGAGTCTAATTCGAGTTGTCAAACATTATTTTTGTTCTGTATTCCATTCAGTTTTTTTCCCTTTTATTTTTTGTTGTTTATTTTAAAGTGTCATTTATGCAAATATGCTAAAGTGTTGTATGAAACAGCAGTTTTTGATCACTCATTACCTATTCTTGAAATTATTGCTCACTGCTCTCTAGAGAGCGCTGAAGGATATATATATTCAAGTTGTGGGAATGAACACATAAACAAATTACACCCATATCTGTGCCAATTGATTGCCAGAGAAAATGAGTAATTGCCCTGTAATTAGCAATATAAGCATGCATTCTGCCATTAGATAGGTCTTTTCCAAAGTAATAATCCGTGCATTTGCCCCAGGTGTGCTTATCTTTGTTGGTGATTTTCAATTCATTGTTCTGCTAGATCCAGTAATCCATATAATTTGGATTGCTTTTTCTATCTCAATACCTAAGACAGTGATGGTGATATAACAATTTGCCCTAGTTTTTAGGTTTTCTTTGAAATTATTAAAAAATGGTGAGATAATGTCTATCAAGATAGGCTGAAATACATCATGTGACCATTTATGTCATCTAACTCCCAATGAGCACTTTTAGAAACGTATGTCGACATAGACGACTGGTACGAGATGACGTAATTTTTTGGCCAGCCATATGCCTCACGTTCTCACACATGTCCACTATCAGAATTGAGAACCTCGCTACATCCATTTTGCGGTTCTCCGAAATCATAGTTGACGTGCACGTGAGTGACGTCATTTTAACCGCTCAAGCTCAGCATGAAGATCAACCGTTCCCTTTAAAACACAGTTTTCAGTGACTTTTCACAAATTAATGTAAGTTGTACGATGCATTAAGTTTATCATATTTGAAATTGCTTTCTGATCTCCAAAATATATATCCTAACTCGCGTAAAAAGGAATCAAAGCAAGTGAATGGGCAAGTGTGCACAAGTGCACCCTTGCATCACCCGACTGGGTCGGCAGGCGATAGTACGCCAAATCTTCCGGGTCGGGCAGCGTGTCATGACTCGCTTGTTATCACGCTGTTTCACGTGGACGTACATACACGTACGAGTCGAGTGAAATCTAAAGTATTTGCATCTGTAGTGAACAAGGGCAGACGACGACGTTGACTCGAACGATCAGACGACTGCTACGCCGTTCTCGTTCACTGCTCCTAAAACTGTCTAATATGATCTCCCAAAATAGGCTGGCCTAGGGTTAAAGGCGAGACTCTTCTCTGACAAGAAGTGCTTATAATGTTTCTTGGATTTGTTTGTTACAAATCTCAATAATGTTTTGCTCAGTGTTAGCTTTATATTCTAAGTTCTCTCCTATCTAATGGAATTAAAAAAAAACATTTGAAAGGGCTGTGTCAATACCTAGTGAATGAAAACCTTGTAAAACCATGAACATTTTTTCAGGATTTTTGAATAACAAATTCATACTTTGAGAATTAAGAAAAAGAAGTCTGGATATTGATAGAGGTCGAGAGGAGAGGTTAAAGTGGATATCACACAAGAGAAAGTTAAAAAAGACATGTTTGTTTATTAATGTAGAAAAAAAATGAGAAAGAGAGATAAAACTGTATCTGATTGAGGAGAAATAGACAATTTGCAACTTCTGTCAGGAAATAAATTGATGAAAAGTGTTAAAAAGAATGAGAGAGAGAGAGTAGGAGAGGATGAGAGAAACAGAGATAAGGGACAATAAGTAAAGAATTTTTTTTTTAGGTTGATGAAAGGAGGATTAAAGAAAGAAAGTGGATTATGTCTTGCGCTTGACATCTCCATCTTGAACTTGATCCCGTCATTCATCCTCACCCCATCTCCCACCGCCAACCCTGCCATCCTCTTTCTCTCTCCATCTCATCTAGCCCTCAACATCCATTGCTATGCCAACTCTATAAGCCTTCTCATTTTCCCCTCTCTCTCTCTTTCATAACTTTCCTCTGCATCCATTCCATACCAACATCATCATCATCTTATTCCTCATGCCTTTCTCTCCTTTATTTCTATTTCTCCATGCCAACACCCATCATCCCATCCCTCTCTCTCTCTCTTTCTCTTCCTCTTTCATTTCTTTTTTTATCTCTTCCTTTTCCTCTTCCTCCCTCTCTCTTGCTGTGCTCTTTAAATTCCTCTTGCCCTTATCATCCATCGCCATATCAACACCATCATCTTCATCTTCGCCCCTCCATCTCATCTACCTCCTCTCCATCTCTCTCTCTCCTTCATCTCATCTACCTGTGGACATCCTCTGCCATGCCAACATCATCTTCCTTATCCTCTTTTATCTCTATTTCTCTTTCTCTCCATCTTATCTACCTCTCAGCATCTATCACCATGCCGACCCATCTCCAGTATTCTGTTATTCCATTGCCTCTCCTCAGCACATTTGATGGATCTGGTATCCAAATCGGAGTGACATCAGATCAGATCCCAGCATCAGATTAGAATGTGATTGATCCCCATAATAGCAAGAGATACTCTCTAATTCATTATCTCGTTACTTTCTTTTACAGTAGAGAGTCTGAAGCAGTTGTGAGGTGATATGAATTGAAAGTTTGAAACCTCTTTGGCTACAACAAGCAGGAGCAAATTTGATACAAATGCTCTGTTTAGCTTGCCGCTTGTTGGATAAATATGATTTAGTCTGAAAGCCCCTACCAAAGCATGCAGGCTTAATAAGTTACTGTTATGCTGTTCTCATACTCACACTTGGCGTAAATCAATGAAGAGTGAATTGGACCTTGTAATATTTGATGTATCAATATTTGTCAGGACATATAATTTCATATAGTATGTGTGGAGACTAAAAGAGTAAGTCTTTAGGATGTGCTCACAAATTTGTTTTTGTCTCACCTGCAAAGCAGAGTGAGACTGTAGGCGCCGCTTTTCCGACGGCGGCGGCGGCGTCAACATCAAATCTTAACCTAAGGTTAAGTTTTTGAAATGACATCATAACTTAGAAAGTATATGGACCTAGTTCATGAAACTTGGCCATAAGGTTAATCAAGTATCACTGAACATCCTGTGCGCATTTTAAGGTCACATGACCAGGGTCAAAGGTCAATGAACTTTGGCTGTAATGGGGGTATCTGTTGAATTACTATCATAACTTTGCAAGTTTATTGATCTGACTTTTGAAACTTGGACATAAGAGTAATCAAGGATCACTGAATATCCTGTGCAAGTTTCAGGTCACATGATCAAGGTCAGAGGTCATGTGAGATCATTGAACTTTGGCCGCATTGGGGGTATTTGTTGAATTACCATCCTATCTCTGTAACTGTATTGGTCTAATTCATAAAACGTGGAAATAAGAGTAATCAAGAATCACTGAACATCTTGTGTGAGTTATAGTAGTTTTCAAAGTCAGCACTGCTGCTATGTTGAATCGCGTGATGCAGGTGAGACGGCCAGAGGCATTCCACTTGTTTATTCTTCTTGCCCACTTTTGAATTTGAATCCTTTATGATATTACACAATTGATAGGCCTACTTTTAACATGAACAAACAAGTGCAAGATTGGATTCTCTTTAAAAAAATAAAATGGAGTCTTGCCTTTATCTTAATATTTATTTCAAATTATTTGACCCACACTAACATTTACACTTTTATGTCTGGAAGCAAGATAGGTTAGTAAATCTGAACATCCAAATAAAATCTGTACAATACAATGCATAAACATATTAAGTCGCCACTTTGCTTACCTAAAAATTGTTTCTGGTGAGGCATTTGCTACAGCAAGATACCTTTAACACAATTATATGAGCAAAAAGCAATCTCATTTAGATCACATAATTATGTATCCGGAGTGTTATTAGTAGCGAAGATGAAGCATGATATTACATCCCTCGGCCATATGGCTTGTAATATGAGTCTTTCCTGATTAGTTAACAAGATGTTGCTATGATTCAGTATACCAGAATAAATATCACATGTATCATCTCTGCACATAATGAGGGAGGATTAAAGCCACTAACAAGATTGGCTAGGCGTTTCAATCATACTAAAATTTTGCGATTAGATATGTCTTCAGGAGCTCTGAATTTAGAGTAAAAAACATTTTTTTTTATAAAAAAAAACACCTTAATGCATCTATGTTCTTTGTTCATTAGCATATCTTGTTCTAGTTCCCATACCAGACGTTGCTACTGATTTTACAATTAATATTTTATGATCGATGGTACATTCATGTTGCAGCTTTCTCACTTGATTAGAAGTGCTATGATATGATAAAGACAATTAGAAAAATAATTATCTTCATTATACAGTATGGTTTGCTAAATGTCCCATTGACATACGTGTATGGAACCTTCACACTGCCCTTAAAGAAATATTGATTACACTGGTCATATTTTCAACTGATGATGATTTACGATTGTTCTCTGACCATGGGAAATACGTAGAAGGCTTTAAGTGAACTGACTTCAGGATGTCTTTGTATTTCCTAAGATTTCATTGTATTACCTATTGGGATCACTATACATCCTTTGTTTGGATACTGTTCATTTAGCATTCAAATAATATTAAATCTGTGTGTGCTTAGGGTCACTGGGCATGTGTAACTTAAAAAGAGCTTTTTGAAACACCACCATGGCTTAATTGATTGTTGTTTGATTTTGAAATTTAACTTTAAGAAGTGTTGCTTTTGGAAAATATACCATCCAATAGAGCCCAATGACATGTCCTGTTATCATTTAGTGTAATGGATGTATCCTGCAGAAAAAAAAATTATAGTAGTAAAAGTGTTTTAAAAAGTTTAAAACAGAAAATTCAATCAAGGAAATAATGTAATTGCTCCTTTAAAATATGGATCGCCTATTGTATTATTTCATTGCATTAAATCTCATCAAATAGATACTCAAGATAATGACCAGAGTTGATGTTACATTAATCTGAAAAGTGATTATGATAATGGTACTGGTAATGTTGTTTTTGCTGCGACTGATGCTGCTAGTGATTGATTTTGATAATTTAATTCCATTAATCCTTCCATTGTCATCAATCTTAATGCAAGCAATTTACAGTGATTCGGATAGTTGTGTTCATCCATATTTGATGAATTAAATATGTATCCATTAGTTCTTATTGCAATTTAATTCACTAGACTTATCTTAGTGAGCCAGAGAAGTCATATTATCCTGTTCTATCTGATCTGAGGAAGGCCCCATTACATAAAGCATAGCAATTGATAATGAGGTTGATTTTTACAATTGATAATAGATAATAATACAATTAATTGTAAAATCAGCCCTAGAATCAATCGCTAAGCCTTATGTTACAGGGCCCTGGCTGATAATTCCAATCAGAACAATTGAGAGATTGATAGTAGGTACTATTGAAGGCACATTAATCAGGCTATTCTGTGGGATTCTTCTGGAGATTACACTAATTGATCAGCATTTCTTTTAAGCATCATAATTGATGGTTTAGCCAGCTTATGTGCAAGTAAAGATACATTGAATACCCCTCTCACTCTGGTTTTCAAATTTATGCAGGTGCTGTCAAGGGCTTGCCACACTTATAAAACCTGCTATAAATGCATTCACAGTAGAAGAGTTATCTCGGCACAGTCCCCGAGATAAAGTTCATGTATCTTTTCACTCAGCAGCAAGTGATTTTTATAATCTATGTAACAAAATGCGTGTAGGCATGTGACCCCAGGAGTGACCCAACTCTGATACACTGGAAATACCCAAGGGTTGGGAATCGAACCCACGTCCTTCAGATTGAAAGACAAGTCATGACCACTAGACCACAATGCCCCCACATTATAGTAAACATATCCCGGTGTTGTAGCGGTGTGCCTTCACACTGGAGGAACACTGTCGCCGGGCTGTCCCGCTGCTATTACTATTGCTTGCCTAGCGATAGTTTGTTGGGGAATTATTGTTAGGCAAGTTTATCTTGGGGTAATTTATTGCGGGTCCAAGGATTCACACTGTAGGCAACACCGCTACAGTCTCGGGACAGACCCAGTACTGTAGCGGCGTTTGTGGCCAGTGTGAAGAGGGTTAAAGAGATTTTGGCTATTCAGGGATAAGTTATCCGTGATACTCTTTCATTTAAACTTATTCTGCTGTTCTATATATCCCATCAAAACAACACATTAATCAGATATTTTTTTTAATTAATTTGCTCATTTAACCCAAGATTACCTTCCTGGTGGGTGTTTCATAAAGCTGTTTGTAAGTTAAGAGCAACTTTAAGAACAACTGGTGATCCTTTCTTGTGGTAAATAGTATATTCATTGGCGATGGTTTAGCGCATAAGAAAGTTTCACTAGTCGTTCTCAAAGTCACTCTTAGCTTACGAACAGCTTTATGAAATGGCCCCCGGGTGGGTGTTTCATAAAGCTGTTTGTAAAGTTACGCACAACTTTACGCATTACTGGAACATGATTTTGGGTCCTAACTCAATTACATAAGGATATATCACTTGGCATAAGAACGGTTTACCGGTCATGCGTAAAGTCATTAATATCTGATGAACAGCTTTATCAAACACCCACCAGGCTCAAGTTAGAATTCTTCCACTTATGCTGATTGGGATGGGGTTGTCTAAATCTGGAGATTAATTATAACATGCGCTATTTGGTCTAGGAACTCTGGCTCATGCAGAATCATCCATTCTCGAGTTAAAAAATAAAATTACTTGGTAAATTGTATTTGGTCTTTGTTTGGGTTTTTGACATACTATGTTGCCATCTACTTTAGATGAACTATAACAAAATTGATTGAAATCATTCTCTAGAATTATTTGATAAGAATTAAACTCTTCCTATGAATGATATTCATTACCTACCCTATTCTTGTATGAGTTCTGCAGTTCTTTGGCAAACAGAGATTGCAATATTTTTTCTACTTAGGCCTACTTTAAAAGTAGTTACTCAAAATTGTCGGATTTATTACTGCTCTGGTACTTAACATCTGATTAAATGAATTTATTTTTCTAATGACCTTCTACATGTAGTTTTTAAAAATATCCCTTTCTCTTTTTTTCTTTTCCACATATTCTTCGTTACCTGTCACTGCTGTTATGGTTATCATCGTCCTGTTGCAGGTAAGTGGAAATAGTTTTTAAAACAATGTAAAACTAGAACCTACTGAGGACCAGGTTGATGTTTGAGAGAGCTGTTTGTAACTTATGAGAGACATTACAAATGACTGGTGACTGTTTCAGAGGAATTGATTAACACCATGGGCCTGTTTAAATAAAGTACTTGCAACTGTTGTTACTTTGCCATTATGGCAACTACCATGGTAATCTTGATTGTGATTGGCCGATGAGCCCTGTTACCATGGTAGTTTCCATTATTGCAAAGTTACAACAGTTGCAAGTCCTTCATGAAACAGGGCCCCAGGCATGTATCATTTACCACAAGAAAGGATCACCAGTAGTTTGTAAAGTCGCTCGTAACTTACGAACAGTTTTTATTTGAAACACCCACCATAGATGTGTCAATTATATGACCAAGTAAAACTTTTGTTATCAACTAAATTAATGTTACCTCTTTTCAATAAACTTGTTAATCAGGGCTCATAGTCAGAAAAGATATCGTATGAAAATTATTTGAGGAAAAAGTATCACTGGGGCTGAGGGAGTTTTGAATTCTTCAAAACTTTCTGATCTGTCAAATTGATTATCTTGCATTACTGACAACATTTGTTCAGGTCATTAACAAATTCTGATGTGGATTATGTAGCAGAGGTCACAAGAAAAGTCGGACAGTCCTTTGATCTTAATTGATGAAGTAAAGTGAAGAGAAAGTCGGAGGCCCTTAACATTCCTCTAATTACTGAGTTTGACCTGTCTTTAATAAGATGTTGGACTACTGGTATTGGTGTCAACACCCATTTTAAGACTTCAAAAAGATTATCAGAGGGTTATCAAAAGGTCTCAGAGGTGTTAAGAGTTCAGATTTAAAGCTGAATTCAGCTTTTCATAACATTTTCTTCTGCAGATTTTTGTGTGAATCCCCTATGTACAAAAATATAGGACCATGTGCAGTTTCAGCTAATCTCTGTTTTAAAAAAAATACCTTTGATGCATTGATTAGAGTGTAGCAATAGGAATTCCTACCCATAATTCTATGTCTCCCGGTTATACCCTCTTCCACTAAAATGCCACTAAATCACACCAAGCTCCTGCAGAAGATGTAAATCACACTTGACAGGGTCACTTTTTAGTGGTGTACCTTTAAACCTTTTTCTGGGGTTCTGTACTCTTATCCATACTAATTGGAAGTGATCGTCAAAGATGATATGAAAAGTAGCTGAGAGCTAGAAGGGCTTTAACTCTTGAGTTTGTTGTACCTTTGTGATTCTAATAATAGGACAAGATGAACCAGCCATCCATGAGGCTCTGCTGTATTTTATTCATCTTATGGTGTACTCATTCAAATTTCTTATGCTGGAATTACACACAAGAATCACAGTTCATAATGCAATCAGAAAAGATGGTTATATTGGGAGTGCATTCAATTTGCACGGTTCTTCTTTTTAAAGCCCACCCACTATATCAGATCAGTGAGTTTGACCCAGGAAGTGGATGCAGTACACATTTGAACTATGAAGAGACTTGTAGTAGAGTCATGATTGCACCATGAACTAGGGTGTAAAATGTGCTGTGCTGCTCTCTCAAATATCTATTGGTGCAGTTTGAATAACACTTTTTTTCAGTGAAGATGCTGTTGTTGACGTTCTTCAGCACTCGGCAGAAAAGTCAGTAGAAACAAGTTTCAAATTTGGTTCACTTTCATTCAGTACAATACATATTTCTTCTTTATTTGGGCCTATATCATAATTCCCCTTCCCATTTCATGTTCACTAAATAATGCTATGTTACACTCTTACAATCCCATGGGTTTCTTTACTTTCGTCAAAATACGACTGAAATGCCAGCACCGATTTGGCATCGTGTTCCAAAATCACCCTGCATTTCCTTACATGGGCAAAGCTAAAAGGGGTTGAAATAGAACCGCTAACAGGAACACTTAGCATCTCCTAAAATTTGTCCCCTCAGATTTTACTCATGGTATTGCATTTCATTTTAGGTTTCACAAAGTGATATGCCTCTCTGTTTCTTGTTCACATTTAGTGCTATTTTTTTTCTACATCTTTCTTTTTTATTCCTTGGGGCATCTCTTTTATTTCCCTTGCCTTTCCCTTCTCTGTTTTTTCTGTTGTCTGAAGAGCAGTCTTAAATTTAACATCCATTGGTGTTCATTTTAATGTTGAAGGTGTTGAAGGCAACACAACTTGGCATCAATAGAGAACCACACTGAGATGATGCTATACCAGGATAGTGTAATCATGAAGCACTTCTTGGTGTTGATTCGACACTGCATATTTGTGCACTTAGTTTATATATAATTTATTATTCATATGCAATATCAGACCAAGGCATGTTTTTTTAAACATGAATAGATAAATAGATAAAGGCATCTGCTAGCTCCATAGACCAAGGTCATGTTTTAAGCTCAAGGGTGATTCACCACATCCAGGCTGATGGAGATGGCCGATCTCAAATGGCCAATAAGGAACTATCTACTAATATGAACAATATCTTCAATTGTTTGTTTATCTTCAATACCCACTGTCTAGAACAGATGTTCACTGTTCTATAAAGATTTGCCATAACTTAATTCAAAGATGTAACCCAATAGATCTTTAGATGTCTTCACTCTCAAAGTTAAGAGTTTGAATCCAACTCTTTTTATTTCATGTAAGCACATGAGAAAATTTTGCCATTCTATATCTCATTGAATAATGCACTTTTTAAGTTATGGCAGCCTCATAGGAAACTGCATTCTTGTCATTTTATCTGTTCCACAGTAACGTTGATGAAATAGGAGAAAGTAAATATATTCCTTTGTATTGCAACCATGCATTGCAATCTAATAGCTGAAGCACAGATTCCTCTACTGCTTGTCATTTTAGAATTCATGAAACGTACATGACAGAAAGAAATATTTGTTCTCCTCGATTGGTTTCCTGCACAGCAGAGGAAGAAGAAGAAAGATGATAAAGTGCCGTCTTTTTGGAAAGAATCTTGGTCCCTCCTTTCACACATGACAAATAATCTGTATGAGTATCACATGGTAGATTTGGTATCATTCATGTTACTTGATGACTGTTCTAATACAAAAAACGTAGTTTCATCCATTTAGATATTGCATTGTCTTGGAAAATCCAAATTTGTTAGTAAAGCTGAAATACTTCTTATTCAAGTGCAAGAAATGAAATATTTTGAGGACCCCCCCCCGTCAAGTGGTGTGAAAAATCTAATAGTTATGTGGTAGTGTTCATTCATTCTAAAGAAAAAAAATCATGAACAAAGACAATTCAATAAGGTCTACTTGTAAAATCTGTGATGGAGCTTGTCTAAAGGATTGCTTATGATTCTCTATGTAGTTTAAATAAATTTGATGTCTTATGTTGTTTTGATGGTCCCAAATTTAATGATTCTTTCCCCATCTTCCATAACATAACCTGTAGAGTTTTCATGAGCTTGTGTGAAATGCTCTTAGCTTTCGTAGGCTGGTGTGAAAGGGTCTTTTTGAGCAGAAGAGCAGGGTTAGTGCTGTCACAAGTCTTTAGAATTCAATGGTTTGCTCATGCAAGAGAGGTCTTCATAGTCTCATGAATTTAGATTAAGGTTGTCCTGCGGGGTCTAGCTAGCGAGGGATGGAAAGTACAGGGGGAGGGAGTATAGTGATTCTAGGGGTCAACTACATGTTGGTTGGGGGGATGGCAGTAATGATCGAAGGAGCATGCAGGGAGGGGGAAGCATAGATACCTTGTGAACAAAGTAATGTTGGAATTTACAGTAAATTTTGAATTGTAATACTTGTATATTTACAATTTAGTTGTGAAGTAAACAAACGTTATTGTGAAATAGTTCGCAAGTTTGCTAAATGGGTTGTGTGTAATACACTTTCAATTAAAATGCGTGAGGATCTTGATCATTTTGTGAGGGTAGATCAGTGGAGAAGTTATGATGGATGGTGTGATGACATGGGAAACCTTTAGCTTTTTCACAAGCAAGAAAACTTTTCAATCAAGAATTAATCTTTAGAATTACAGGCAAAGTTATCAGTGCAAGTAAAGTTTCTTGATGATAACAATGTTTTTCATAATAAGAGGTTTAATTTGAATATTAAAGAAATTCATAGTGGTCATAGACACATGATATCTTGTAATGGATACGATCACGCTACATTGATAGCCTCACTCTATATTCTCATGGTGAACAGTGTCAAGTCAATTTTGATGTCTAACCCTGTGTTCTGTGCTATCACTCGCTCGGTCAATCGAGGGAGCCCCTTCTTTGCATGGATAATAATAAAGAGGATGAAGGAGGCTCCGATTTGTAATAAACCCTCCATCGCAGCTCGATATAAAGGATGAGAGAAGGCAAGAGGTCTCTCTCTTGTTGAAGATACAGAGAGGGCCGGCTGAGCTGACTTTTATATTGATTGCGAGGAGGCCCTCGTTGATTGGATTCTGCGCATGGTAACATTTTGTAATGTTGATGGGAAAGTGCCTTCACCTTTCCTCCTGCAATGCTTCGTAGAAATGTTGACCTGTAGTCTGGCCTCAAGGTGTTCTTACTAGTTATTTTGTCCAAATTTGTTGTTGCTGTTTTAGCTTATACGGCCCCGTATCATACAGCAGTGAATATTTGCGCCAATACTTGTAAATGTAAATGTTAGTCTAGCCTCCAGGCTGATTTAGTTATGATACAAGTCTTATGATGTTGACTTGTAGTCTGGTCTTTATTGCTTACTTTACTACATAATATTGATGATGATTCCTATTGTTGTCAACTGTCAATGTCATTGATTTGAAGTAAAGTGATGGTTCTTTATATTCTTGATACCTTTCTCTATTTCTCTTCATCTTGTGTTTGTTTCATCCCTTTCTCTTTCCTGTCTAACTTCCGGTCTGTTCATCTGGCTCTTTATTTGTGTTTTTTTTTCTCCCAGAGCGTAGGTGTGTGATTCAGACTCAAAAGAACGAAAAAAGAGAAGCTGAAAACAACTGGTAAAGTCTTCATTGACTCAAGGTCAATTTTAAGATGTGGGATGTTCAGTATAAATCACATTTTTTATTCATTAAACTCTTTGGTTTCCTGTCATTTTGTCAGCCCCAATTATGTCTTCGCTATTTTTATTTTTATGTAAATGCCACATTTGTAATTTGGTCAATAATTTTGTAGGCCTATTTTTTTAATCATTATTGTGAACCAGTAACTATTATCAATAAATGCAAAAACACCTGCGAATGAAAAAGAATATCAATAACTCGAATTCTTATTCATACTGCTGTATTATCTTTGAATTTGATTATGCTGGTACTCAATTTATTCTTTTACACAATCAGGAATATGTGTAAAGGGTTCCTTTTTCTGGTGTCCATACGATATGCACATCGCTTTATAGTGTGTTTAGGGGTTAAAACCACAAAAAGTATAGGGATGAAAAAAAGTTTATTTTAAGAAAATGTGCTAATAAAAGAAAAATGTAATGGTAGGCCTATATTTCTTGAGTATATTCAGTTGCGTATAAGTTATTTTTTTCAATATGTCTTGATATTCATGCAATTAGATTTTTATAAGATGCCTATTTTATATATGATTAGCATTTGTTTAGGATGAGGGAAAATATGGAAATATGGTATCATTTGACAAATGAAAAATATGCTTGTAGGGGTCTATGCAGGGAGTTCCGTGGTCTATGTGTGATACATGTGCCAATAATTATAGGAAAATGCTTTTATTTTTACTACCTATTGTCTTGACTAAGACAAAAAATCATAAAAATCTATCGCTATGGTTGTGAGTATTCTTCAATAATCACATGATCTTTCTAATCCTTGCCAAATATTCTAGGAAAAATAGAAAGTATGTCCTAATGAATTATTGTAAGATGAATGATATCTCTATGATATTGTTTTGACAGTTACAGACCAATTTCCTCAGGTCCTTGGACCAGTCCAGGATGGGGGTGTGATTGTCACCTAAAGCTGAGGGGTAATGTGTGATTGATAAATGCAATATGATGTCATAAAGTAGGTATATAATATCAGACATACACCCTCCCTCTAGAGCTTTTCAATATTGACAGCAATGATACAACTTTATTGTAGAAACATCATCACATTCACAATTCTCCAGTAATCCTGTTCGGGACTCTGACTCTGAGTTAGGATCAGACTCCAATCTACTGCGCATGCCACCTGTTGTGTGTTTCAAAACAAGCGTTGAAGAAGGCGGAGTGAAATCTGATCCCTTTCCCAGACTTTTTTCCCCTCTGTGTGGTAGCCCTATGGAACACGACCAGCCTTACCGACCACTGATACTATCTATAACCTCACTTGACTTTGTGCATGCCAACAACTAACTGGATCGTAAAACAACACCAGTTGATTTCCCAGCCGTTGTATGTTAATATATTCTGTAGTGTTGGAAGTTAGAAAGTCCGGAAAGTTATATGTTGGATAATATTCATTGAGAGGGTTTAGTCATGTTGAAGATGCCTGTGCTTGTGTTGAAGGTGAGTCAGGATTTGATTATTTTAAAAGTTAAAAGAAGTTGTCGTAACTTGTTTGGTATGGCCATGTGTGTCTTCCTCCATTATGGCATGGCATGGCTAGGCACACTGATGCTGTGCTTATTAGTGTATTTGGGAACAGCCATGTCATGGAAGAATAATCTTGTTATTCGAATATATTTTCAATGTTTTTTTATTTATTCATGAAAAGAAATTTTGTTGTATGTAGCCCATTTACATTTATTGAAAAAATAAAAACCCGATCAAGGATTTGTTTACAGAAAAGCTAGAACTTTGTAAGTTATTGCGCCACGGAAACAGACACTCATGTGTTACCACTGCTATGTATTAAAGCTTGACCAAATTCAGCTGTTTCTTTTGCTGAAATTTCAATAAGTTTGAAATTTATATTAAATCTCTCAGCAGTAAATCAAGAGTGCTACCTCCAGACAACTCCAGATTATATTTCCAGAGACTAAGGAAATATGTTGAAAAATTAACTTGTTACTACTTGTTTTTTGTGTTAAGATTCTAGTGGTAATTTTTCATTGAAACACATGAACTAAAATTAATTCTAAACCTGGTTTCCACTAAACTAATTAAAGTATTGTAATGAGAACAGGGTTGTATGTGGACTCCCAATGGGTTCAGAAAACCAGCTCGTGATCTGGTTTACAAGACCAGTTTGTCTCGTTAAACTGGTTTAAGCATAGCTGAAGACAAAGCCGATCTTCAGAAAAACGAAAAAGTTTCATGATTGGATAGACGGAAATTACAGTAGCCATATGAGTTTGAAACTTACTGATGAAATTTAAAATGTTTCATCGCAGAGTCACAGCTGCCCACGTGTTCCAAGAGATGCAAGATCCAAACTTTAGAAACCATGGTCATTCATAGTGAATGATAAAAGGTCACACGAAATGGAAAGTTTCATAACACCGCCGCCATCTTCCAAAAAATGGATTCCAAACATTGTTACCACCCCCTGATTAGAAATGTCACACCTTGGTCTTGGGGAACAGGTGTACCCCAGATACAAAGTGGGTCGTTGACTTGACTGCTTTGTCAAAGTTTCTTCACATCATAATTAGATCTTCATCATGGTAAAAGGTCTTCTTCATGAGGGTCCTTGCAATGGCTATTTATAAGTAGATCAAAGGCAGAGAAGTGACATCCAAAGAGTGGTAACACTGTCCCATCCCTGCTACAGTCCAGGGGGCCGTTTCATAAAGCTGTTCGCAAGTCAAGAGCGTCTTTAAGAACGACTGGTGATCCTTTCTTATAAATGGTATACCTACACCTAAAGGTTCATTGGCGATGGTTTATTGAGTAAGTAAGGTTCACCAGTCGTTCTTAAAGTCGCTCTTAACTTACGAACAGCTTTATGAAACAGCCTTCAGGGATAAAATATGATGGGGAGAGATGTTTCACAAAAGTTTAAGATTGACAAGATACTGTACTTTGATTTCTATTCTTCTATGGTATAGAATGCATCACCCCATTGGTCAGGTCATGCTAATACACGGTTACACTGTATTAATTGATGAGATTGTGTGTTGCATCTTATGTAAACATTGACACTTGGATTTGACATGATAAAGGGAAAAGAAAGTAGTTGCAGCTACCAACTATTTCATGAGAAAGTCTTTAAATCAAGATTAATTGCCACCATATTATCATACATCTATATCTTGTACATTAATGTAAACTTATCTTTGTATCATATAATCTTAGCTTAAAACTGATAATTCTGATGATTACTTACAAACACAGAAAAGCATATGTGGGACAGTGTATCCATATTGTTTGGAAAAATACCCGACATTTTGATGGAATTCCATGTTTATTTTACTAATTTCTCAGCAATTATGTATATTTTCTTCCAGAGCCATTTGGCACATATTTTTTATTCATACATACAAACACTTGGGTGTTAATTGTATCGGATACTGTTCAAACTCATAAAAGGTGGTTTAGCAACAGCCAGAGTTTGCTCAATCTCGAGATTTTAGCCCGATTGGCCCTCTTTGCGATTAATCTAGAGATTCTAGAAACCCCGTCATCATCGCAAGAAGAGCGATTCCTGCTCGAGACTGCATTACGGTCCGACGCCGTGAATAAATTATCCCAAGTGCGTCTGCACCTGTGAATTAGCGGGATAATTCGTAAATAGCGCGCTATTTTGCAGATAACCCCAAGTTGACTTGGGACTGCATTCTCAAGATTAATCCAACAAACTAGTGCGATAATTGCTTCTCCACTACAAATAACCTTGAGGGTGTTCAGATCAGGATAATTTCCCAGATCAAAAATAGTGCGCTAATTTGAAAACTCGGGCTTGTGCAGACGGCCCTTTTTAGATCGTTGCCACTACTGGTATTTATCTTTGAATCAGACTGAATTATGTGTAATTTACCTCCTTGGAATTTTTAATTATTCAGTAACAGAAAATTGATCTATTATTTGATTTAGTCATATGTTCTTGTGAAAAGACACTCAAGGTTGAACAGCATTGGTATCTGAGGAATGGAGGCATTGCTTCCTCCTTGAAATGATTTAGCATCTTCAATTAGAAGTGATTGATGTGGTCACATTTTTATTGCAAACAACATATAGTTATAGGAAGCAGATCCTGTGACTTGTTGACAAATAAAATTTTGATTTGTATGGAATTATGGCTAGTTTGGAAATTTTCATGAAAGAACTTGTTAACTGGCTTTATGAGGGTATGGACCAAGTCAGGTAGGATGGACGTGCAGGCATCCAAAGAATGAAAGTGTGAAATCCACAGACAGGTCTGTATTTCAATCTGGAGCGGTAGTAACATGTTTCTATTTGCCCTGATTACCTCATTGTGTATGATGATAATAACAAAGGTTATATTCAATGAGTGGTACACTGTAAAAACTGCGGTGTTAAAACTGACACCAATTGGTGTTAATAGAGGACCACACCCTGAGGTGTTAAAATTACACCCTAGAGAATAAACATAACACCAAAGAGTGTAAATGTAACAACAAAAGGTGTTGTAATAACACCTATAGGTGTAAAACTAACACCACCAATTTAACACCGGTGTAAAATAACTGGTGTGGGTCCCCTATGTACACCGGTTAACACCACAGTTTTTGCTGTGTATGTCCTTAGTGTCATTATTCAGGGCCCTTTATCACAAAACATTGTGATTGATACAGTGTAGCTGATCTTTAGGGAGTGAATGTATATTGATAATACCAAGTGCAATCAGTCATGCAAATCAGTTGTATAATCAATTACTAAGCTTCATGTTGTTGACCAATTCAAGGACATGGCCTCTTTGAACAAAAAATTGAAGTATCACTTGATAGATTAGAGGTTCGTTGTTTCTGAAAGAATTGCGAAAAAAACAACGTAACAAATCCAATGTATACTGCAATGAGTGTCAACTAAATATTTCTCTCTCTTATTTTCATAACCATAATGGGGTTTTGGCAGGACAGAATGAATATGGCTGTTAGAATTAACCTATGCAGCATATTAAATATTTTGTGGATACTACGTTAGCGGATACCTACAAGGGCAGGGCCCTGTGGTACATAGCATTGCGATTGATCATTGGATGGATTTTATGATAGACCTCATTGGCCAATGCATGTAATCATTGATAAAAGTCATTTGTACGATTGATTGCTAATTTCTGTGGTAGAAGGCCCAGGTCGACAAAGTATTGTCTCAGCAGGAAACTGGTACAGGAAATAGCAGACAGTAGAGTGGTATATCATCAGGTTGGATGGAAGAGATTAATGTTTATCATATCAGATCCAGCATGGACCCTGTTTGTACTCAGTCACCTTCCTGAACCGGTCCGTACCAAACCGATGCAGTTTGGATTGGTTCATTGTGACTGCAATGTGATTTGATAATAAGCGATTCTAATGTCAGCTCTAGTCGGCAATTTAAAAAAAAAACTTTGATAGGCTGAGAAGGATCATATGACTGTTGCTTTGGCACTATCAAACAATAATTTTTTTTTGTCATGTGCTGACAACTTTCATTAAACTGTGCCCTAGTAATACCTTACTTGGGCCTAATATGTATCTTCAAATACAAACAAACAAGTGGCATGTAAATGTATGCTTGTTCTTCATGAAGCAATTGCCTTTTTTTAGCCATTTACCAGTAACAGGGCATTATTATTGCACCTAAAACTTTTTTATACCAAATAAAATTATTTCAGTTAATTCTTTGTAAGAAAATGAAATGCAAAATATGCAAGTATATAGCAAACTTGCAAAATTCATTTCATACGAATGATTTGTTTTTATAAAATGTGATTTACAAAAACAACCTTTACTATGATATATGAATATATATATATATATTTTTCAGGGCCCTGTAACATAAAATATAAAATTGCTTATAATTGCAAGTCTAAAGCATCCTGTGTACAATATTTACCATTGATTGTAAAAGTTGATAGTATCTCTTTTATGCCACAGGGCTCAGATGTTATTGAATCCCCTTGTGGTTTCAACTTTGATCTCCCTAATTTCAGAATCAAAGTTTACAGAATATCAGGAAGAAAATGGTCTAATTCCTCAAATTCGCTTCCTCAAAACATTATTAAACTTCTGGCTTTTATTCCTGATGATGTGGGATGATTTTCCGGTGGGGTGTTCCATTCAGTCATGCAGAGTTTCTCTTTGGTTCAGCTGTGAAAGATATTGGTCGCTCCTTGGATCTATCATGGACCATACTGGACCTATGCTGCTTGTTTGCATATTTGCAGGGATAAAATGAAGGACTACCTCCTTGGATAAATGTTTCCCTCTCTGTGAAGGACGATGAACTATGAAGATTATTCCTCCATTGTTTCACACCATATTGTGAGAAAATAAAGGAAAGTGTATCAAGATCTGATTCCTAATAAAAACATAAATACAAAAAAGTTCATAAAGCTCAACAATAAATTATTAGAGCTTGTACAATTTTTAGCAGACAGAATCATTTATATAGAAAACACAAATAGATTGTGAAATGTCATTACCTATATCTTAACATATCTTTTAACTTTTAAACATATCTTTTAAGCATACCTTTTAACATGGTTAATATAAATTGCAGTATTTTGTATTGCATGAACAATCTTTTATATGTAGGCCCCCTATAACAATTTAACATTTTTTATAATCATGTCATTATGCATTCTTTGCACTTTTACGGGGCACTGTAAGAAACATCAAATGAATTGCACGTCAGTTTTGGGTACCAAAATCAGTAGTATGTCTTCCATCATTTGAAGCAGTGTCATGTGGTTCTGTATATGAAAGGGTATGTATTAATATTTTCTCAAAATCAATTTCATCACTCTCATACTCATATGGTCATCAAGGTTTTTCTCTTCATTGCAAACTCTCCCCTGAGCGAGATAACGATGCATGTTTTCTTTCTGTGCATGGCTGCATATGTCATGAGGGAAGGGAGGAAACTTGGGACGACATCTCCAATTTTCTTTTCCTTTCTTCAAGGAATGAATTAAGTCCCATCATGTTCTTGAATCGCTGTGGGCGTTTTTATATTGACCTTGGCCTTCTGTGTCCAATACACTTGAGGGGAAGAAAAAGAGAAAGGTATTTAAAACAAGATATCGAATGAGACTAGATTATGGCATCTTTAAGCTGACCAAGCTATTTTTAATACATAGCATTAGCAAAGTTTAATAACTTTTTCTTTTCATGTGTGTTCACAAATTTTTTATTCAAAGTGAACCATTTCAAAGCAACCCATTGGTTTTTAATTACATTTTGTGTTTCAAAGATACAAAGATGTTGCAAACGTGTATTCTTCATGCAACAAACACAGTCAGCCTGTCTATTCAGGCCAAATCAGTGAAACATTAAAAAGTGGCCACTGGAGATAGGAGGCCTTTATATACAGATTCTATAACTCATTCCTTTCCAATGGGATGGTGGCAATCAAAGACATGTTTTAAGTATAAGGTGGCCGCTAAGATTTATCGTATTGATGATCATTGACGTCCATGAATACATTACACTCATGAATAGAAAACTTTGTGATGTAGGATGATAGGACCCAGTTCACTGTTGATTAAGCAGTAGAATCAACTCGGCTGAAGTTGGATGATCGCCCATCGCGTTATCTGCCCACCTTCGGCAATAATTGAGTTGTCCTTCATTTGTTTTGATGACATCTTTCATTTGCATTATGTGGGATAAATGTCACCAGCTGTGTTGAGTTTGTTCCAAGAACCCACTTGTTGATATTGGATTGTATCAAGAGGGCACACCTACATGTATACTCTACCTTTCCGTTCAGGGCCAGAATAGAACATTTGAAGTCCAAATAATGTACTTACTCACAAGAGTGTCTACAGTCTATTTTCTTATAGTCTGTTCAAAATTTGGTAAATTCTACAAGTGTCTGTCATAAATTCAAATAGGTTAATTATTATATTTTTAGAAAAGTGTTTGCCCTAAACTGATACTATATGGAGGATATAAGATTGAAACGTGTATTGTGGGATTAATTTTACAATTTTACCACTTTACATGGAAATGTATGTAGGTGGGTGGCTGATCGAAATGAAATTCTCGTATCTAATAAAAAATGTAAAATTAAAAACTAAAATGCAAAAAAACAAATTGAGAGGGTTCAAGGCCATCCACTGGGCATTACGGCTCAGCGAGTTTGACCCAGGAAGTTAAGGTCAACCTGGAATGTATGCTATACACGTCTGGACCGGAAGAAGAGTCCACTGTCCAATCATGATTGAAGTATCCATTTATACATTCAAAATGATTCAATGAATTTTTAATATCCATATCTCTACAAAATATTTTTCCAAAATGTATCTTTTTCATATATTTATTTAACCGCTAAAAAACTTGTTTGGTCATAATAAAAAAAAAAACTGAATTCTTTACATTTGTTGCCTAGATGAGAGAGTATTCTGCATCATTGCAGCCCATATACTTACTGTACATATTGCACATGGGAAACACAATATGTATAGCTCCCCCTGGTGACAAGATTGGAGCAGTCTTTCATTCATTCATGGACTTAATTCAGACCCAATCATACTTTGAGTACTGGCAAATGTAGATATAATTTGTTTTCCCTCTATATAGAGATGTATATATTTTATATAAATATATTGAATGAAAGAATAAAAAACAAGGAAATCAGACCTGCCAACATTATTTATTTACAGTAATTTACATTTTGTATAGGAAGATGAACAAAGGTTTAGTTGCTTCAGCACTGTGAGCAGCAAACTTTATTTTCATTGTTTGTAAACAGCGGAGAACGGTTTTGAAAATATTATTGAGAATGTGGATTTGTATAAGCCATATTGAAATGATATGAGATTTTTGTATATAATGATGATAATAATAATAATGGTATATTTACTCAGGGTAGCCACTTCAGTTCCGAAAACTGTTCTCCCAGTTGGTCCTGCTATCATTATTACCTGCAGTGTATATGATTTGATATTATTTTACTCCTTGTATCTTTAGTTTCAAAGGTCTGTATTTAGATAACATCTGTTGCAATGCGGTTATTTATTTGTTCAGGAAACAATGAGAAATTGAGGGAAGTTTTATTTGTTATGAAGATACATTATACAGCAGTGTCTGTGCATTGGAGAATTAGGTCCATGCCTTATGAATATTCATGATTGTCTCTTGGCTCTTCTCTCACACTGTCAACTTCTGACCAATGGGGAGTTGTGGGGTCTGTTTGCACTTACTAGACCGTGAAGCTTGGCTCCCATTCGCTCAGCATGGATAGGACAGCCCAAATCAAGTCTTGTGTAAACACAGGATCATTGTCCTTTGTCCTCCTACAAATGCTTCCATGTGTATTGCAGGATACACAGTCACACAGTCGTTTTGATTGCATTTCTATTTATTTTCTGTGTGTGTGTGTGTCTTTCTTTCTTTCTTTCTTTCTCTGTCTCTCTCATGTCTCCTCTCTGGCTCTTTATTTCCCTTTCTTCTTCTGTCTCTTTTTCTTACTTTGCCTCTCTCCCTCCTTTCCCCTCCATAAGTATTGAGTATGCCTGTAGTTTCTCCCTCACCTTTTCTTTCTCTCATTATCTTGATTTCTCTCTCCCCATATCTTGATTTCTCTCTCATGTTTCAACATTTTCACCCTGCTTTTTTATGTTTCTGTCTCCTTTTCCCTAAATTTCCTTGCTCTTCTACCCCCCTTCTCTCTCTTCATCTCTCCTGACCCTACCAATACAGAGCCCCCTCTGTGATGTCATATGCCCAAATATGGACATAAGTGTGCCACCAGCTTTGGCCCTGGTGTTCAGCATCTGTACTTGAACCAAGGAGCTTGAACTGGCCTTGAAATTCAGACCCTTACCTATCAACTCTTTCTTACGATGCCTTTAGGCAATTTTTGTTTGCTCTTTTGATTAAAACTTGTAATTGTTGTATTATTATCAAATCCCTTTCAATTGATATAGTGAAGGAAATGGACTCCTAAAATCCAAGTTTGATTGCGATTCTTATATTTTTTCAAGAAAATTCAATTACGGTATGGGACGTGAGACTAATGCATGTTTTGATGTGGAGTTGACTTTTGCAGGTATTACCAGTGTTGTGTTGGCAAATAGCAGGGGGAATTTGATTGATGAAATTAGGGGCTTAGTAGAGAACTTTAGAGACTTGATCTTTGTTCCATGTTCCCTGTAAGCTGTAGTCTAGAACCTAATGGCCATTCAGACAATCAAGTTCTTTGTTACTCATATTTGACCTTGTCTGACCTCTACTTCACACACACCCTGAGGGTGTGTTTTATCGTTTGATTGGCTGCCAGTCTAACAGTGTTTTCATGCATTTGTGGGACTTTGTGTTCCATGTGCATCTTACACATCTATTAGGATTGGGAATATTGTCTAAGATAGTAAATGATTGTTTATATTGAGTGTAGTATCATCAGATGATTTATCATACCCCCACCTCTTGCAATACAAATTTTTATCTGATCACGTATTGTCCATATGTTTACTGATTTCTACTGGTATATTTCATTTCTGCAGAAAAGGTTATTTATGAGTTAGGTCTTTAAAATTGCATTTCCAAATATAATAAGTGAACCCACAATGATGATAGTGCATAGTGTATAACTCTGTTATGATTAAACTAATTATGTAAAAATTTGTGAAAATCTTGTGTCATAGTCGATAACATCTGATTGGTTATGTATCCTTACTTATCATCCTATCCCCCTCCCCCCTCCTTGCCCTATGGAAAAAAAAATATATGAAGGAATAAGTAAACTAATTAATAGATAAATAAAAGAATAAATAAACAAATAAATGAATTAGTGAATAAATATGACTTAGTAAGTTTTGAAAAAAATAGAGAAGAAATAAAGAATCAAACAATAATAAAAAAAGATAAATGGGACTTCATTTCTTGAATTTTATACAACATGCGATTTTCAGTTAAATTATTGTAGAATTTCATCTGTTGTGCCTCAATGGCATAAATAATGAAGTTCTAAAATTGTTCAAAAATGAGTATTGTACATACACCAAAATCAGCACCTGCCAACATGTAGATTTTTAACGAGAGTAAAGGTCTTAGTTTGAACAGATGTAAAAATCAAACAAATGTGTGTATTTCATTTATGCTCTAATAGCCATCAATAAAGGAAAGAAAAATGAACAAGTCTATCAATCTTGACAAATAATGGCCTATTACTGAATAGACACGTGCCATGCCGTTTCTTTTTATGTTACACAAAAATTAGGCCTTTATTTACAGATAGGGGAGAAGATGGAAGAGTAAAGGAATTAATTGATTTTGTTGTCTATTCATACCCCTCCTTCATATTCTTGTTTTTCTAGCTGTTGCTCTTTCTCCATCATAAGATAACTTTATTGGTTTTGAACTTAAAGGTTGGCTTCTGTTTTTTTTTTTATTTAAGGTTGATAATAGTATCAGTAATTTTGTCCAGGATTCAAACTCATGTTTTGGCTACTGTTTTTGTCATCGTTGCAAACCTTCAAGTCAGACAGAAATCACTTTGGCATTAGGCCTCCAGACTTAGCATTATTCATATTTTTCAAGCTATTTTCATTTGGAATTAAAGAGATGTTTTTATCAAAAGAAGAATATAATTTTGATGAAAATGAAATATTATTCTAATTGGGCTTTTTTTTTAATAGCTTCCCTTAAAGGTCACCTATGTGGCCAGTAAGACATCCACTCCACCATGTGGAGGTGATTACAACTTAATACACCATATTAAGATTTCTTAACCCTTAGTGAATGGTATTGATTTTTTAGAAATGATAATAATATAGAGTATTTCTAAAGCACCAAATCCACATTGATTATGTGCTCAAGGCGCTGAAATATACTTGGTATATTATTATTATTACCCCGGCTGTAGCTGAGCGGCCATAATGGCGCTAAAGCATTCAAGGAATAAATCCTACCGGGTACCCATTCACCTCACCTGGGTAGAGTGCAGCACAATGTGGATAAATTTCTTGCTGATGGAAATTACGCCATGGCTGGGATTCGAACCCACGACCCTCTGTTTCAAAGTCCGAAGACTAATCCACTGGGCCACAACGCTCCACGAAACCATGAATGATTGTAAGCAAGCAACCAGAGGACTGACTGCTTAAGGTCCTCTCCGAAGGACCTGGTAAAGAGGATTTGAATGCCTTACCAAAGGGCACTAGAGCACCGATTGGGAATCAAACCTGGGTCACCGGAATACGAAACCTCGCTCTTCCGACTGAGCTATCGTGCCTTTATCATTAGAAAAAAATTCTTGTTGGATTACCCCGTCCTGCATATTGTGGTGTTTCCACTTCAGATCCTTGCCCCTTTTGCCATAATACACTGCCATCGCCACACCCTTACCCCTCTTCTATTACCCCTCAGCATCATCTAACTCCCTGATGCACCCCTCCCCTTGGTATTCCAGGGTAGTCTGATACCATCTACCATGTCCTCTTTACCCTTATATGGTTCCATACTCTCCCTTGACCTCTAGTAGGGTTCGACGTCCCAGCCATCAAATACACTACATTCCTATGGTAAATGACACCAGAAATATTCCTTTGTTTTCTAGAAATAAACACATCCATTCTCTATCTTCTCAGATTTTATTTATAGAAATTTAAAAATACTTGTATATTAAAGCTGTTTTTTTTATCTTGTTGAAACCAGTAATTATTGCTTTGTTTTGTACAGTTTAGTGCTGAGGATAAATAGTTATGCACCTGATGAAAAGTGAGTGGCAAGAGCATGATCATTATGATGATGATGATGATGGAAAATACTATTTTCTTATTATTCATACATATTACTAATAAAGCCAAAATTGCAAGTGTTTATTTGGTCATTCTTATTCTTGGAGGCTTATATTTAGAAACTAATCTTGATAATTTATTCATTTATCCCCCCCCCCCCCCGATATGCAAATTCACCCATCAATATAATTTCCAAACAATTTTTTCCATGGTATATGGTTTTTAATGTCATGGAATTCTTGTTGACTGCATACGAATTATGTTAATGCATATCAGAATACAATCATAGGTACATGTAATAGAAGAATCATTTGAGCACAATGGCATCCAGTATGTAAACAATTGACACACATTTATTGTACAAGGCTAAATTTACAGTATGATGAGCAGCAAGCTAAACGACACCTCAAGATTAAAAGCTGTAAAAAAATAAAATCAATATCTGCAGAAATAAGAGCTTGAGGAGCTAGTTGGAAGGAGAGAGAGGCAGAAAGAAAAACCCTTGGGCCAGATTTGTAACAGTGCGTGTTTTAGGGCTTTGTGTGTAGGACAAAGAAAGGGGGCAATACAGCAGCTGTCCCACACGCCCCCCTTGGCCAATGCCAGGGATAGGGTAGTAGTCTCTTGGTTCAAACCTTATATGTGATTAACAAGAATACATTGTTTGAATTCAAGGACCATGCACAGTCTTATAAACAGTACTCTCTACACCATTCGACATAATCATTCATAATTCAGTAAATCAAAGATAAACTCTGCTCAATGGTGTCTAATCATGTTATTTTGTGAAGTATCTAAATAGAGTATGTGTGCATAGACTAGCAGGTAATGTGCATTGCCTATTGGTTGTGTATTAGGGGGTTGGTGAGGTTGGATGAGTGGGTTCAGTTCGTAAAGGTGATCACTATCTCTGTTGCACTCTATGAAAAATATTGTTTTTGGAGCCTTGCAGGCCTTTTGTTACTGTCTAATTGGGGGAAATATTGTTTATTGGATATTGCAGGAATCAACTGCTTTGGGTGGTGTAATTAGTTATTTTTATTTTTAAGTAGTTTTATTTGAGGAGGTGTTAACGTTAATAGCAATTGTGTGCCCCTTTTGCAGTTGCTGCAAATATCATTGAATATAGGCCCTAATTAAAAATAAAAGAATCTTGTCTGTTTGCACCTTTGTACAATGAAGAAAAGAAAACAAAGAACACTTTTCTTTCTTATCAATCAATCATGAATGAATATGACTGAGATAAAGTCAAGAATTTAGGGATTGATTGAATATGTGAGGTATATATGTATTCAGTAGTTGACATATCAATATATAAGGGTGAAAATAGGTGTTGTAACTTGATTTTACAGGGAGGAAGAAGTAGGGCCTACATCCCTCCCTACATATAAGCAAATAATCACATTTCTTTGTTTGGCTTAGAGCCATCTGCTTTCTAGCTCACAACACCAGATCTTTCTAACCAAACAATGCTACCATGGCAACAACAAGAGGTTCAATACCTCCTTAAGCCCCTCCCCCTTTCCTTTCAATCTCATTCCCACCTACATCACTATAATCACATTTGTCATCTTAATTTACTGAAGGATAAAGGATACAAGCCATACTACAGTTCTTTCAAAGACTTTAATTTGTATATGCTATCAGCCTCTACCAATGTTTCACCAATGATCGGACAAAAGATTCTTTATTGCATTATTGATTTTTACCAATGGCAGGATAGAATGGTGCCTGAGATTTGCAATCAAAACAAGATATTTTTAATTCAGTTCATTTCATTCTCTGAGAGACTTGGATTATGTGGAAATATTAATGACATTGGAGGCCATGAGAATTTTCTAATTTAAAGATTTGTGTAATAGTCTTGATGTCAGACCCTTACAACGGATATACCAGTTGGGTGATAGTCTGATTCAGTATTAGACTTCGTAGCATACATTGTATCTGTTATTACAGTGGAAATTCCTTTTTGTTCCTTTGTAGTGAGTGCAAATCATTAACTCAATATTTTTGGGACAGATTAAATTATTCCAAACTTAAATCACCAAGGATGCACCTGTATATTAATATTGTAAATCCTGACGAATAGACCTCTTCTAAACATCTAACTGTTGCTGGTCACAGATGGGCCAGTGTAATTAAGAATCTGATTTTACACTGCTTGTATGTGCACACAGCAACATGCAGTTGACATGCTAAGCTCAGCAGCTTTTTTAATAAGCTCCAAGTTGAGTCAACAAAGATTTTAATTGCCTCATACCCCTTTTCTATTCTCATCTATGATTAAATAAATCCCCTTCTGGTGGAGCGCTGCAAGGATATACCACAGACCCAGTCAAATAAACCAGGACGGTTGCTACCAGTATATGTGCAAAAATCGTCAGACTTGAATGCACATTCTGCCTAAAACCCCCTCCAGTCATGACCAGTGACCACCAAAACTACATGAAGGATTATTACTTGTGCTGACTTGGGATAGACAAAAGTGTGGTGATTTCATGTCTTTTTGTTTATTTCACGGGAAGTCGCTTGTGCAACTAGATACTGCCAATTTCCTTCCCATTTGAAGTGATCTAAGCTTACATTGGAATACATTAAAGTTGTTCAGTGTTTGGATACGTGTCTTGGTTGATCGGCCTACATACTGGGTTCTAAAATATCTTCTCTGCAAATTGTCAGTGATCTGAGGTTAAACAGCCACTTTGTTGATGATTGAGCTATTTACTGTATTTTGAAGCAAAACAGAGTTTATTGGTCCACTTTTCCTGAAAATTCTCTCTGGAATTCAGAAGCAAGGATAGCGTTAGCTGCAATAGTAATATTAAATGCAAGGTCGATGTTAATCCATGACATTGGAAAATAACCAGTTGGATTAATTCGGATTAAAATATACTTTGAGGAATAGGAATATTCATTGCACTTTGATTTATTCTCTCATCTCTCTGATTTGGATTAGAAAAACTCTGCTTTGGAATTAATTTGTCACAGAAAATTCTAAGCCTGTCATTCATCTCTAATTATTGACTCTAATGACACTCCATAAAATCTGAGTTTGAATTTTGGCCTGTATCCTGTGTTTACCTGACCTAACTGGGCCTAATATAAAGAGAAAACACGTAATTAGCCTGGAGAACAAGAGGAGTAGAGGATTTGTATGCCCAGTTTGTTTGCATGTGAAAGTGAGCAAATCTCTCCACACCACCAGACACACACATACACACTCTGCTGCCAGCAACACGCAGAGAGGCATCAGTCAGCCCTCCCTCCTTGGTAATACATGCAGTCCAACCCCAGTCATTCCCACTGCATTCACAAGAGGACAGTGCATGTAGAGACTGATATCGCCAGCAGCTAGGCAGACCGAAAGAGAGGGAGAGTACGACAGGAAGAGAGAGAAAAGAAGAGATAACAGTGTTTAGCTTAGCCCCATATCTTGCATCTGACTGGACGGACGGAAAACCTACGACCCAGCCTTTTTTTTTAGTGCGACCCCCCTCCCAAGCAGCCCGGAGTAACAGGATTTGACGAAAGAAGACAGAACTTGAGGAAGACAGAAAGTGAACGTTCGTTGATGACCCTTCAAACGGCAATACACTGCATCTAATTTGTGACACACTTTTTATCATCTGCATCATCATCCTTTGGTGGTGCGTGGAGATTCTACCAACACAAAGGCTGACATACCTGAGTGCATCATCTCTGTGCTTTATTATACCGGTAGTCATCCATCTCTCTGCTTCTTTGTTCTCTAGGAGGAAATTTTATCTTATGCCAGAGATTCAATAAGAGATTCAATCCTCCTGAAAGTAATTGTTTTTGGATATTGTGATTTGGAAAGAAAGGGGTTGGAGTTTGGCGAGGTATACACGCAACTGGCTGCGCACAGAGAGAGTAGACAGAGCTACGCTAGCGATGAAGGAGTTCAAACTGCCTGGCTCTGCCTCTCTGGGTAAAAACAAAGTCATCAATCCCCTCGGAATGGCCATGATTTCACCCCTCGTGGCTATGCAGAACCCTCTCCTACAGATGCTGGCCCTGAAAAATGACATAGCTAAACAGGTAGGCCAAAAGTAGACTCATAACCGGCTTAGAACCACTCTAAATGATATTGGAAAGTGTTTGATGTTTTCATTTTTCTCTTTACCATTCATAATATTGCACATGCACAGCCAACAGGCTTGCGTACAGTCAATACAAAATCAGTGCAGTGAGTATGCCATGAGGGGTTGTGTGTGTCTGCTCTCACAATGCATTGCCAATGCGCTTTCACTGTTTTGTGTGTGTATGTGGCAATCCTTATGGCTGAGTCAGTGTGAATGGATGGTATATGAGCATACATGCCTCATGTACATTTCTGCCAGGCATGCACAGATGTTTCTTTGAGATAACAAAGGGTTGGAATAGAAAAATAAACTGTTACATTTACCCTGAAAATATTTATTATGATATTTACAGCATACAACCAGTATAATAGGCTTCAATATGATAAAGACATCAGTTGATATTAGTATAGGCTTATTTAATTATCATGATGTAGGTCTATGGCAATTGGAAAGAAAGTGATGACTGATCTCTATCGGGCATTATAAATATGAAACCATAAATGATAAATTTGTACCTTTAAGTTTAAGCACTACAATTATTTTATTTATTGTTGACTTTTAATTAGCTTGCTTTCATTTAGTTTGCTGTTCAGAAAATAAAAGTGATAATACACTAATAAATAGATACAAGATATACTGTGATATAGATATACATGTTGGCCTCCAATTTGTAGGGTCCAACACTATTCAAAAACTCATTTTAAAATATTCTTACAAAGGATAGCATTTAGGGCTATTTTAGAAAACATTTGAATGTTCAATATATAACCTTTAGGCTTTTATACATCAACTGAGAAATATCACTTATATCTTTTTTGTATGCAAACCAGCAATTTCTCAAATATTTTTCTTCGTAGCTTTTCCTTAAAAAAAGGACATTCTAGTATGCAAGGTGGCAGTAATTTTGTTGGTTTACATTACCAAAACATGATATGTATGGCTTTTAAGATTGGATATACTTTTAGTTTCACATCGCGTAGTCGAGTCTTGTTGCCGAATGTTTTATTCAGAATAATTGCCTACATGTTCTTTTATGTTATAACTTAACGGAGAATGAAACTTTTGGAACAAGATAGCTTGTGTGATGCAGAAAATAAAAGAAACGGTCAACAAAAGTTTGAAAAAAAAAATCAGACAAATAATGAGAAAGTTATTAACATTTGAATATTGTGATTATTAATGCCATGGGGATCTTCTAATTGGCAATGCGATAAAGATGTGTGATTTCACTTGTGAACAACTCTCCCATTACTTCAGTATATATATTTCACTTAAATTGCCTCTTATCACACCTATCAGTAGATCATGTTTTCTTTCTATAGGAGGGCATGTGATGTAATACAGATTTTTAAAGAATACATCAAGGATAAAGAGTTTGTATCATGATAAGAAAAACAAAATGAGACATTTTGAGGGTATTTTATAGTCCATCAAATAGAAAGTTGTTCACATGTGACATCACACATCCTTGTCCCATTGCCAATGGGAGGATCTCCATAGCATTAGTGATTGCAATATTCAAATGCTCATTATTTTCTCATTATTTGTCTGATTTTTCTCAAACTTTCTTTGTTCTTGTTTTTTTATTTTTCTGTTCCGACACACGCCTACTTGTTCCAAAGGTTTCATTCTCCTTTAAATGGATTAAAAAGATTTCATTCTGAGTATCATTTGCATTCATTTTCTGTATTTAAAAAAGATCAAGTTGTGGCTATGATAGTTACAATGTGTAAAACTAATTGCATGACAAACTGCTTAAAAGTGACTGTCAAATATACAGAATTAGTGGATTTGCTTTAAAAACAATAGAATCATAATGGTCGAAGGATTGAAAGTTATTAATAATGAATTGAGAATTATAAAGTTTGCTTTAAAAAAAAATTCTTTATAATGATATAATGATAACAAGTCAACATTATTTTGCTTTTTTAACATGCACTAGACCTACAAAAAAAATGAATGCATGCTTGGACCAAATGTTAGGCTTAAAATACGCACGCATCAGCATTGGACATGTTTTATACACGCGCCCGTTAAATTAAGCGTAATTTATACAGGAAATCTGCATAAACCATGGACTCAACCATGGGTTTTCAAAACCACCTTTGTGAATTCGGGCCAGTGTCTTTGTTTTATTTGAAAATCAGTTTGTAATCCTTTGGATTAGATTTCTAGGGCAATTTCCTTCCCTACTCTCAGAAAGTAAATATTCTATCATTTAATCTAGAATTATTAAAGGGGTACTCCAGGCTGAAAATATGTATATGTAACTAAATAAATAAAATAAAATACACATAGCAAAGTGCTGAAGATTTCATCAAAATGGGATAATAAATAACAAAGTTATTGAATTCTAAATTTTAGCAATATTTTTGCAAAAGTTATATGCACTTCATGAATATTCGTTAGGTGTGCTGATGATGTCACATCCACACTTTCCTTTTTGAAATGTTACATGAAATCATAATTGCTTCATTTTTTCATTCATGTATGAATAATATGTCTCCTTTATAATGAAATAAGTTGCTGCAATTAATATCTTATGCACTAAATTAGTCGTCAATCCAATTTTTTCAGGTCTTGGTAGAAAAAATTTGAATAAACCTGATTTCCTATTATAAAATACAAAAGAACAAGTGGGGATATGACATGATCAAGTTGCTCATTGAATATTCATGAAGACATGCCGAGAACTGTTTCACCGGAATAATGCAAATCTTTAAAATGCCATAAATTTGTTATTCCTTGTCTGATTTTGATCAAATATGCAGTGTTTTGTTTGTCTGTTATCTATTTAAATCATATTGTGCTCAGCCTGTAGCATCTCTTTAAGGAAGAGATTGTTATATAGGAGATATCAATAAAAGAGTTGTTTTCTTTCTTTTTACTGGCATCGCCAGCAAGTAATTTATGGCTTCAATGATATCATTATGAGTATGATCATCCAGCTTGGGAGCTTGTAATTGGTAATTTTGCTGGCATTATAATATTTTGAGTTTAAATTGTCACCATCGTCACAAACTATTACAAGACAGTTTTGGCAGAGATAGAAACAAATTGTGAGATAAGCCTATGCTTCTGAATATAAAGCTTTGTCCATTTTTTTAATAATCCCCTTTAAAAACAAATGTAAGTGTTTGTATTACGAGTGCGTACAAGTACTATAGTTAAGTGGCATGAGTCTAAAGAGATTCTACATCAATTAACATAACAATATTATCACAATCTTCCTTTTAAAGTTGAATTGCATCATAGAAATAATATTACTGTGATTATCTCTTTATTTTCTGATTTTTTATGAATATCCTTCTCCAGACTTTTTCAAGGTATATCACAATATCTTCTAGCAGGTCTAGGCTAACGGTATATGTGTTTACTTGTCAAGGCAGCAAAGTTATCATACAACAATTGTACAGCATGGGCATATCATACAACATGGGCATATCATACAACAATTGTACAGCATGGGCATATCATACAACAATTGTACAGTATGGGCATATCATACAACAATTGTACAGCATGGGCTCTTTTTTTTTTTGAAGAACTGTGGCTAAATGCTTCAGAAATATTGAATATTTATTGATGTGGTATGTATATTTACATCACCTTGTCATAAATCACAACTGATCTAGACACCCAGTAAGGTCAAGTACAATGTGACCTATGAACTATGACCTTTCCACATATGTAGAAGCCTTAATGGCATAGTCTATGTATTATTACTATTTGGAACGGTATGGTTAAGACTTTTATCAAACAATGTAAATCAAATCATGAATCCCGTTAGAATTTGATAGTTCTGAATATGTTTTGTTGAAAGCGATGTAGAGTAACTACAATTAAACCTTGTGTATGATGATAATGTAATTTAGAATGCACCTAGGTAAAATCATATTCATTTTCTGAGAATGTTGCCCTTCATGGAATTGGAAATATAAGATTGTACATAATTATTGGTGAATTATCAGGGAGCGGGGGGGGGGGGGGGGGGGGCTTAAAATGTATGCCTAAATCTACAAGCATCCTCCAATATCCTTTCATATGAAATTTGAAAAGGATCTAGAATATGGTACTTGGTAGGTAATAATGACACTTGTGAATCCATAAGGCTTTGGGTATACAAAAAAGCTACGTCCAGTATAAATTCCCCTTGACTTGAGTTTTTATAGAAGAATCAAAACAGCTCATAATATTTACGCAGAATTGGCTTTCAGTTTAGATTGAACTGCGTGCATGTGTATTACCTTGTATAATGAAGGGTTGTGTAATCTTTTGGATTGAAAACTCCAATTTTAGTTCACCAACCAAATAGATTGATCTCATCAACCATCTGTTCAGTAAAAACACTGGTCAACCTTTGAGATCCAATGTAATTAGTTATAAGAACAGGGTAACATCAATGAAGGGGTGGAACCGACTCCCCCGCTGCATTCTCGAAGCATCATCTCGGAGTATTTCAGCGGTCATTGAAGAAATTTCTCTTTAATGGTTAATTGTTATTTATTTACTTTTCTTTCTTAATTTTCTTTTATGCTTTTTTGTGTGAAGTGCTGTGATGCAGTCATTGTGAAGAGTTTGTACATAAATACCAATATTGTATTGTATTGCATTAGATGGGGAAGTCACAGACAGATAAATGTATTACATCCTTAGCTCTTATATACATTCTTTTTGCATTAAACCTTCAGTATAGATTTGTAAAGAAACTTGGTTAGAAAGAAAAGATCACAATTTTATAGTTCATATGAGATTTTTTTAAATATGCAAAAGTTGGTAGGATTTCATATAGCATGTAATATTCAAATTAGATTTTAAAAGGACCCTATAAAATAGCCCTACAGTTGATTTGTTTTTTGCATAAAATAAAAATCAGATGATCATGAAATATAATATGGGAATATGCACAAAAGTCAAAAGTGGTATCATAACATACTTGTCTATTTTTAATGGTATTTCAATACTTTTTATAGATCAAAACAAGGATTTTTTTCTGAATATTTCATATATATTTTCCACTTGTGTTAATTTTTTTAAAAAAGATGTCATCAATGCCCTGTTTTGCTATCAAAATTAAAACTGAATATCTTCCTAGTTAATACAGAACAAATATTGTGATAAGAAGCAATTTGTAGCACTAGAAAATACAGTCCTAACACCTAGTGGCAACTTTGGCAAATAACTTCATGCTGAAAAGTTGTCCATTTAATGAACAAGAGACAACTGACTAGCTATTTTAAAACATATTTGAATTATTACTTTCACTTTCTAAGAAGCACTTCTTAGATCATTAAAAGTGGTTATGTAACAGTTGCATTATATGCATTTGAGCTCCACAATCTTGTCAACCTTTGCATACATCTGATATGATTTGCATGCACTTTTTCATTATGTAATTATGGTTTTGCTATGCATAATGGATGCCTTCATTTTTTTCTGTATTTGTAAATTGTACTTACCAAGTTTTCCTTTTTAATATTGAATCATAAATACATGGGCATCACCAGCTGTGACTCATTTTTCTTAGAAGTTTGTGGGCATGATAAATGTCTGATCCTATCTCTTTCCACATTAGTATAGCGGCCCTACCCAAAACCTATGACTATGTACATAAGATAAATATAATTCCCTGCTACTAAATATGTTAAAGGTAAAAGAAAGTAATTGCAGCAAACAATTTAATGAGAAAGTCTTAAAAATCAAGGTTAAATGCCACCATATTAACATAGATCTAGTTTTTCATTATCATAGATCTAGTTTTTTTGGTAAATTGAAATGAAACTTATCTTTGTGAAATCATGACATCTTGACTGAAAACCGATAATTCTGATGATCATTAACACAAAAAAGCATATGTGGGACTGCGTATTAATATTGTTTGGAAAAATACCCGAAATATGGAATTCCATGCTTATTTTGCCCATTTCACATATTTTTTCAGAGCCATTTGGCACACATTTTTAATTCATACAATACAAACACTTGGGTGGTCATTTTATTGGATTCCGTGTGACCTCATTTAGAGATCATTATCTTTAACGACCCACTGTCTCAACCAAGATGAAATGTCAAAAAACTAAACAAAACATAGCAAGAAAAAAACGGCAACCAATTATTTTGATGGCAATTTTCGTTCTCTTTAAACAGTTTTATATGTTATAAGGTGCTGTCATCGATTCAATTATGTTCACAAACAGGTTGCATCTGTTTTTTATTGGGGTTGACTGAATGTCTTTAGGTGTAAAGCATTTTATGCTTTGTTTGTTCAAGACAAGAGAAAGGAAATACCCCAGGATGTAAGCTTCGAACCCAGCGAGGGCAGTCATACTTATCACAAGTGTTTTTCATCTGCTTTGACTTAATTGTATTGTCTCTCTCTTTTTTATGGTCAAAGACTTTTGCAAAATACAAGGACACAAGGCATTGCTATCAAATGATATTCCATGAGGCCATCTGTAGCATCAGAGCTGAAAGAAAACCCAGAATCGCAATAGGCGAGTAGGCCTATACTGTAAATTTACGCATCTCCATGGTTCATGTGTGTATGTGTAACATACACTGACCCTAATGGAAACATTGAATGTTATTCAGTTTTCTTCTATCTTCACATGTTTTCAATGGCTTGTTGCAATAATAAGCTCCCATATTTGAAATAAAGTACATAATTGTAATTCATCTATGATTATCATGTATCCTACCAGGTTTGCATTATAAATCTTTACATTGGAGAGTTAGAAACTAGGACAAAGCTAGCTACTCCTACACACTTTATAGGTCAACCAAATGTCAAAACTCGACAGCTTAAAAGCATTTTGTCTGATCAAAACAATGGCAGTCTGAAATTGTGACTTAAAAAAAAATGTAGTCTGTAAATTATATAAAAACATAAATTGTTAAAGAGATGTACAATTTCTAAATGATCTTTATATTAAATTTTGCTATTCATATTCATATTGACAGTGAGTAGTATGGTGTTAAAGCTATGCTTTTAAGCCTTTTTCAAAAGTGATAGAATTACATATTAATTGAAACAATTTAGCAAGTCTACATCCATTGGTCTCCCCCAGTACTCCCAATAATTACAATATGCTTCGTGTTTACTGTTTAGTTTTTTTACTGATCAAAATACAAGATGTAGATGTACACTTGTTATAAGCTCTTTAATATTTGTAAATTTCTCTCATTCTGCTCATATGATATTAATATGCCATGTATAATGAGATGGAATAAAAGCCTGCAGTCCCACATACCATATTATACGTTGCTAAAGAAACATAACATTGCATGGCATAAATGCATCCGACCGGATTGAAACCACATTTCTGTGTCGTCAATTTCGGTCCCAATCCCCCTGAATCATAGAGGAGGCATGTCAATTTCACATTGTTGGAATACCTGGCACAGCGGGGCAGGCTCAACCAGACCCTATAGCCTCATCAGAACCAAGCAAACTATTTCGCTATCTATGTGAGATAGCAGAGTAAGGGGGCTGCATATAGGCCTATTTGAAGTATGAAGGGGGACTTACACACATGTATATGTATGACAATGAGCTGGTTTTAGACCAACCTGTCAAAACTCGTAAGAATGATGTTTAAAGAAGAAATAGTGCTTAACATTTTTCTGGCAGTGATCTCTATTGCTGCTGCTGCTGCTGCCACTACACACATCCTACCCTTACATTGTCAAACTGTAAACAATGGTTTCGATGTGCCAAAGTACAGTTATGCATTACATGCCATCCACTTCTAAGATGTCAGTTTCGAGAATGCTTTTATAACTGTCACATTGAAGAAATATACAGAAATTCACTTGAGAAATATGTGGTGTACATGAGCATTTTACTTTTGTCATGAATGAAGAATGTGGGTTCTCAAGCATTTCTTCTCTAGTTGTGGAATAGTTTATAATATAAACCTGCATAGTTTTCGATGGATGTGACGGCATTATTGTATGAAAAATGAGATTTTAGACACAATGACAAAGGCCATATTCTATTCTAAGAACTTTTGAAATGTGTACTTCTACATATTTTAACATCGACTGTTATGCAGTACAATGCCTATTCTTTCCCACTTTGTCCTTTTGTTTTTTTCACATCTTTTTTTTAAAATATGATTTGTAGGGAGGTGAGAAGGTTCAAGTAAAAAGATGAGATTAATTTATTTAAAAGCCTTGATGAGGAGGGGACATGCAAGAAAGTAATCATATGAAAGTGAATGGGAATGACAATATCCAATAAAGTTAATTGGATGGCGGGTATTATAGTCAAAAGGGAATTGGAGCCAGTGGAATGATCGCCATATTGACAAGTGATGAAGTGGAAAGAAAAGGAAAAGTATGGCAAGGGGAGGGGTAGGGAGAACAAAATGGAATGGGGGGGTAGATGTTATAACATGGACTTAGGTCCATGCCGTTAGGGAGTGCTTTGAAAGTGGGGTGGGGCCATGAATGCTTATCCCGTACTCCCCCAACCCCCCATAGCAAAGTATGGAATGGAAATGCAAGTATACGTGTAACACTACGACCATTTTGTGTTTATTCTGAATATTCTGGATATGAAAAAAACACATTTTTCCACAACAATTGAGTCTTTTTGATGCAAGTTTTCTATGATATTTTATTTATGAGATGATACTGAAATTGAAATAGAAATTGAAATTGAAAATTGATACATTTTGAACATCCACTCCCTACAACTATTGTGCTATGCTGATGTGATAAAAATACAAGGTGTCACTTGTCCATTACATGTTATTTTCATTCTGTAATAGAATGGAATAGCTTTTTAGTTGATAAGTAATGCTTTGAATATCATACCATTTGATGCAGACAGCCTTGATGTATAAGTGAAATGATGTGAGTGGCACAAATTAGTTAGACAATTAGCATTATAATTAGTTTGATTGGCAATGTCGGCAATGACAAAAACAACAGATAATTCAATATTAGGCCAAATTTTGTTGTAACATTTGCTTATTATAGGCCTATTTTATTTAGGAGACAAATCAGGCAATTATAAATGCTTAATTGGTGCACAATTTACAAACCATTAATATGTTATAAACTCTGTTTTAACCTGTAATATTGATCACAATAACATGGGAAGAACAATTATATTTGAAAAGTGAAAACATGAATTCAATATGTTTTGTTGCCATGTCAGCAAATTTTAGATTGTCCTGCCTAGCAAGCAGCAACAGATAGATGGGTATGATTAAATCGTATGTTTGCTATTATTACATATCAGTTGATTACAGGAGCTTATTCCAGGTATCCTTTAATAAGATTTGAATTTTTAAAATTACATTTCACTCTTGATTGGAAATATTGGTAGTTTAGGCTGGCTGTCACAAGTTTGTGTATATCACAATATATATTGAATCAGTGATTCCAAGTATGTATATTTTATTAAAACTTTATGAATATAATGAGAAAGCTTCCATTTATCCTATTTGCCTGGCAACGTCTTGTTAAAATTGAGGTAAGCTCACCATCAGAGATGACCTCATGACATTTCACTGGAAAGTGCATTCATCTTGGGCCGTGTTTATGCTTCCACTTTTCAGGCCAGAATCAGCGTTTCCAAACGTGATTAGTCCAAAACACGGTTGCGTCCATGCTTACTTTCATTTAAACGCTGTTTCAAAATGCCGATCGTAAACTCACAAAAAGGTGCGTTTGTAAACGTTGTTTGACCAGAATCAGGCTTTCTGGGGAAGTATAAACAGAACCACGATTGTAAACGTGTTTAAATGTCATTTGGTGCATGCTTCCGGTGAGATGGAAATCCGCGGGCAAATACAGTCGCATTGCTCCATGTTATCTCCACGTAATAACACTCGGAAAAAAACTTTCGAAAAAAAGGCGCGCCCAATTTGATCTCGCTTTCCTGCTCAATGAAAAGCCAACTGGAGATCGTGATTTCATCTCTGAAAGGTTAAGCATAAACAGCACTCGCAGAACCATGTTTACGATGAGCGTTTTGAATCGACGTTTGAAAACGCTTATTCTGTCCTCGCAATGGAAGCATAAACACACCCTAAGATACAGGTTTTATAACCTTACGAATAATGCTGTCTTACATATCAAAGCCTATCTTTAATTCTGGTAAATCTCCAAGTCCATGTGCATTTCATTACTAAGATTATATGAATGTATGTAACCCATCACAGTTACCAACTGCTAATTCCCAGTAATAAACATGAATTTGAAAGGTCATAGTCATTCATTGGAGGTATTTAGAAATACATGTAAGGTTACATCACTTGGTTATCAACATAATGTAAGAAGCTGTACAAAATATCAAATCTTCTTCATTTAGAGATATTTAACTCCATACAAAATATGAATTCCATCAAACCACATCGATTTCATCCCCAAACAGAAAAAAAATGCACAAAGTCATTCACATTGACTAACAAGGTAAGAGCCGATGTGGCCTCAGAATGCCTCTCGTTTTGTCAATTTATTTCTGCATTACTGCAATGTCAATGGAGGATCGACAGCGGGATTCTTTTATCCAAGGACCCATTCTGCCTTCAGTAGCTTTAATTCAAGTAACGTTGAGAGGATAAAGGATTGTTAGACATAAAGGAGATGCGCTCTGGTTCTTCATTTATTTTGCATTAAGACTGGTTGCCTGAATAGCAATATTGACTGCAAAGTGACTCATAAGTCCAGCAGTTATTTCTATAAGCTTTTGTTGGTCAAGTTGATGAATACATGTTTGACCGGCTTTGATGGAATTCAAGTAATGTATTTAAATAAAAGGATTGAGCGTTACTTGCTTGTAATGCAAGGAATATTAGTTATTTAACTATTTTCTTTATTTTTCTGTGTACTTATCAGGTGATCTTTATACAATTTTGTATGATATAGCCTAAAAATAATATAGGGTCTATATTTTTCTCATAGTATTCACTGAGAAAAAAAGGTCGGCCTATATTACTTTAATGTTTTATTTTACTTCAGTAACATTTAATATTATTCCTTCTGCTGACTGTTGTATTTTGGTAAATTCTCCTATTTATATCAACACAAAATGACAAAGGGTATCGTGATGACAGTTACACTGTGTTGTGTCAACAGTGTGCTGCCTGCCATTCAACTAATTCTTGATAACCCTTGTAAATTACACTTCATAAAAACACCCCACAAAGGAGGGGCAATTTAACCACACAATAGACCCCCACTTTGGAAAAGGAGTATGAATTACACCTAAAGAATTGCCCATTGTCATATGAACAGTGCTGTGTGAGCTGAAATTGTTAGGCTGGTGTGTAGTAAGAAAGTTACCTTTAGGATGGATTATCCCTAAATATCCTAATCCTCATTGATCCTGTAATTAGCAAGAACCACTGGACAAAACAAATTACCTGACAATAGATTTCCTGTAATAATCCAGTGTGAAAAAGAACAGAATTTCCAAAGATACATGGACATATAGTGATATATTGTCCAAATATTAGATCTTAAACTTACACATTTATGCAGACCACCTCCTAAAATCTTAATAATCCCAAATTATAATTTTGACAGAAAGGTATTCAAGAATGCCCATCACTGTTGCATAGGCCTCCACTGTAATATTGATTGAAATAATTCATTAATGAACAGACAAATGAACATGTGAGTGAATGTAATGAAAGATAGAAGAAATGTTATTTTGTAGGTTGAGCTTCATTCTTCATTGTGGATAATGTGTTTACAGAAAAGACTTATGAATGTTGTAATTGTTTTGAATGTTATGACTGATGTAATCATATTCAATCAATTAACATTTTGTTCTTTGTTTCTTCCTTCCCTTTCTTATATTCCTTTCCATTATTATCCTGTATTTACCTGTAATCTTCTGGATTCTTGCCTCTTCCCTTCATTGGATTCACCTTCAACATCACAGGTAAGAAAATAAATTTTCAAAAAATGTAAATAACACTATTTCATTGTTTCTCCTTTTCAGTTTTTCTTTCAAAGATTAAAATAAAAATACAATGAAGTTATGTCATATATAATATTCTTCAGTTTTTTTTGCTGATAAAAAATAACAGAGGATGGGGGCTAAATTTTGGATAGATTGAGGATGAAATATGGAGGACATGTATTGATTCAAGGGTTATCTTTTAGAGCTAAAGAGGAAGAATATAGTGACAGTTGGAGGAGTATTTGAAAGTAGAGAGGAGGAAAGCTAATGAGATGGTATACATTGATATATCATTCATAAATGCCTCATAAACTTCAGTCTGTTTCTCATTTTCACTTTATGGATAAGCTTTCTGGGATTTCGTTTTATTAACATATTCTAGACAAATAAGTTTTATCAATTACACTTGTTAAATGTTCATTACCTTGCCATTATCTCATAAAGATTGCTTTGTAAAAAAACATCTTTGAACAACATAAAAACTAAACATATAAATTGTTTTTCTGTAAATATCGTGTTCAATCTTTTACCAGTAGATAAGCCTACTAGGAAATTAATATTTGTTTAAATGTCCATTAAATACAGACACAGTGAATACTTATTCATAAATATTTCAATTTTCTAAATTAGAATCTAAAATTGTCAATCCATTATCATTTGATCTACAAGTTGCTTCGTGAACTTATGTGATATTTAAATTCTTTCACCTCATGTTTGCTTGAGTGCCATACAGGAATTTGTATCAAACAAAACCCATTGCTGTGTTAGTTTATCTTTAATATCGTTGTCCCCTTTAATTCACTGGGGGAAGGAGTCATGTGAAAATTTCAAGAATAACATCACGTCCTAGACGAGGGTCCTAGATTTGGATGAGACCATGTACATTCAAATGAATTTAAGAGAGGATGCGCAATGGGAGTGATATATCACAGTTAACATTTTGAAATAAAAAAGAAACCTTTTAATCCATGTACTGTGGATGTATTACTCATTGAGTGAGGGAAATAAGGTTGCAATATTGTATACATGTACAAACTTGAATATTAAAGCCTGTATTGTTCACACAAGGCTTTTTTGTTTGGCTTTAGATGAAACAATACAAAACAAAACTTGGTAATGACCATATGCTACCTGAACAGGGCAAGGGTCTAGTGCCATTGTGTATAGGGCCCACTTCTTCTGAACTCTTTTTAAGAGGCCATGCATTATAACTATGTAAGGGTTAAGCTCTGATATCTTCACACTTCATGTGGCTTTGCAAAAGTTATCTGAACGCTTTGGTTTTGGCATAAATCAACTTTGCTTTCAGCTCGGATGACACTGGCAGTGATATTGAATGAGTCACCCAGGACCATTCAGACACAAGGAAGTTTGCGTAGAATCTCAAACAATTGGGTTTTCATTTTGAAAAAAAAGGAATGTTTTGTGAAAGACATACACACATACTAGTTCACTGGATATTAACAGTAGTTAAGAGCAAAAGTGCAATAAAATAAGATAAACTAAAAATCAAACATTTTTATGATAACTGACCACATAATGATTAAATGCTACTTTTTAGCAAGAGAATGTGAAAAGTAAACCTTTTCCTTCCCAGTGTTTTTCAAGAAATCACGCTTTTACTTCATATTTTCAAAATCAGTTGTTTAATTTTTTTTATTGTGCAATTAATTTTGGTGGTGTGAATTAGGATTAGTATGTTATAGTGTACTATCAGCACATTGTGCTTACCATGAAATTAGCAATTGAGTTGATAAACTACCCAAGAAAACTGCTTGGACGTGGACAAGTACCGTGTTTACACATTGACTCGGCTCGGGTGTTGAATCCGCGAGCCGGGTTGAACACTGCGAAGAAGGGATCAGAGATCGCGTTTATACGTACATATAAAAAGGCGAGTTCAACACGGCTCGCAGATCTCGATCGGAAAAAGAATTATGACGTCGCAAATTAAACGCGGGAAAGCCGGAATCGAATCTTGTCCGTGCGAACAACAACAATGCCAAAAGTGAAAGCCGCGCGCAGTGACCTGGTCAAGAGAGTTCGACACGGCTTTCTGTTTACACACGAAAAAATTGCAGAGTCTGACTCGGGTCGCGGGTTGAAACCTTCGATTTTGTAGGATCGATAAAGCCGTGTTCAACACGGCTCGCGGATCACTCTGATCGGGTTTACACAGCATAAAATTGCCGTGTTGAGCACGGCTCGCGTGTCGAACCCCCGAGCCGTGTCACTGTGTAAACACGGTAAAGATGACACAGAGGATACATCACTTTGATAAGCTGATATAGAAAAGAAAATAAAAGGCCTGTGCTTTTCTCATTTGTAAAAAAAATGGAAATAGAGATGGGCTATAGAAAGATGATCTAAATTCAAGGAATATGAAGGGAGAATAGATAATGCAGATTACATCCACGCTGTCAGGATGAATCTACATTTAGAAAAGGAGACATGTGCATGCGATTTCGTTTTCTTGGCTATTTCATGATGAAAAATAATAAGTTATTAGAATGATGTGAAATATCGAGAGAGGAAATTTGGTTTTCATGATGTAAAAAGAAGCTGGATTTTGTTTTAATTTTGAAAAAAAAATGGATTTTAATGAAAATATGAACATCTAATATGAGTTTCATAACAAGGTAGGCTATATGCCCAGTATCTTCATTTTTCCTTTTCCTTAGAGAACATTGTTTTAGCTAAGAGGGAAATTGAAGTAGTACATGTATATTGATGAGAGTAGTATTGATTTGATGGCTAAAGTAAGAGGATGAAAAGAAGATAAGCAGTGCATTAGGATGATGAGATATTACCACTGGTCTGTCTATCAGCATCCCTTTCTCTCCCTCTTGCCTCCTCCCTTCCTCCATGTTTCTTTCTTCTTATAGGATTCGTTCAAGCAATTTCATTTAGCAAGTATTTTACATAAATTGAGAATGATAATGCTTACCCAAGTGATTTTTCATCAGTGCTTGTGAGCAGAAACTTGATTTCAGCAAGGTTTTTTTTGGTGGGGGGGGCAACATATTTTTCTTTTTGAAAAGCGAAGTAAAATGGTCATCACTCCGAAATTAGTGATCCCACTCCGAAGAATATATCCCCCTCCAATTTATGACATGAGAGAAAGAAAGATCATCATTTAAATCAGTGGCACCCCAAAAAAAACCACAAAGAAAAACATTAAAAAAAAAATCAATTCTTAGTGGGAGAATTGGGTTGAGAGTAACAATGTGTTAAGTTAAATAATTTTGAAACCTTTATTTTAGGGTGAAAAAAAATCTGTTTGAACACATACTTGACTCTTTTCTCCCTCCTCTCCAGACAATCTCTCTTTTCTCAGTTAATGCACTTTTTATACCACTGGAGACAAAATCCTCTTTCCTCAATTTGCACTGATTGATGCTAGATCAATATTTTTAGCAGGGATTTTATAAACATACGGGGCTTACAGGCTCAATACCGCTTCTCTTGGCATTTATCTAGCTTTGTCTTTTTATATCAGAAGCAAAAATATGGATAGAAAGAACATATGCCTGTCCACAGCTATGATAATGCTTTGGTAACCATATACACAATTTGGCCCGAGTATCTTTGAACGATTTTGTTGAAAGCAGGCTCTGACGCAATCCAAATGCTTACGAAAAGCTTTTGAATGTCAAACTCTTCTTTTCTTGTTAGAATATTACATGTCTTTCTCATAAGTAGGTGTAATGAAAAAAAAAACTATGCATTTATGCAAGTCATGGTTTGTATTTATTGAAATAATGATTCAAATTTTTCTTGAGTTATCCACTAACGGAAAGCCTAATATTCTATGGGTTTACGGTATTTGTTCCTTTCCTTGTAGAAAGAATTATATAAACTTCTTTGATTCTTGTGATTATTGGTATTTTGTTTTCTTGGAGCTCATACAGGCTTATTACCTTTATGTTTAGTTGCTATCAATCCTATTTAAATCCTCTGAAAATTGTATGTTTTAATAATGAAAATTGCATTCCTTAATTCCTTGATATCTTGATTGATCACCAAAATAATGTTCTCCAAGTCCAAAGATTTTTTAAAAAGTTGATATAGAAATATGAATGACTTATGAAATATCCCCATGAAGCTTGGCAGTGCTGAACTTATTGCCTCAACGGACCATTTCATCTTAAACAATCTCCATTTTGATATTTGTCTTTTCACTTATTTTCTTTCTCTTGCTTAAATTTTTTTATCGGCAATATTTCCCCAAAGTTAAGCTTGTTATTGTAACATAGAAATGTCTTGTCCCCCCACGCTATAAGTATAACGTCAATGTCCCTTTTTTGTAGGCCTCTGTCAAAGGCATTACTTAGTAAGACCTTAGAGAGAAGTTCATCTATCTGGAAAGACATTATAGTGCCTCACAAATCGGTCCGTCTCCACGTCTGAAAATACGCTTACTGCTTGATAGCAGAAAATATAAGCCAACAGTTAGACTCGACTTGAAGACCCTGATTGTTCATGTTTCTTTCATGAAGCCTTCAGAACATTAACAAATATTGTGTTACGGAATATTTACATTATTTTACAGGTTTACAAAGCTTATATCTTATTCTTGTTTATTCTTTATTGAAAAGTAAGTTACTCATAAAAATCACACACTTTCATGGTTTGAATCCTGAGTTTAAAACAGATTGAGTATAACAGTTAGGATGTGCAATTTATACATGTTTCAGTATACTTCAACCAAGAGTCTAAAACAAGTATGCATACATTACATTGATCTACTGAATTTTGTAGGTCTATATCTCTGATTTATTTTTGAAAGAACATCTTAATTGATAAATACCATCATAGTGCAGCTTTTGAAGAAAGGGTCTATGTCTCGGTACTATAAAAAGATCATCACTTAATTTTCTCTTATCCATAGTTGGGTAGAATTCTTTGTCACATCTTCTGCGTGTTTGATCGAGATCTCTTGAACTTTCCTGACATTTGTGTGTCGGCCTAGTCAACCTTGCTCTGCTGGGAAGCTTATCATGAAGTGCTATGTCAGTGAATTTCACTGAAAACTGTTTTAAGCTACTGAAATCATTGAACATGATTGGCCGAGTGCAAATCCGTCAGTGGAAATCATTGAAAAGATGCTTTGTGAAAGGTTCTCATGGGTGAACATGTGTATAGCATGAATGACTAAACCTGGCTTGGTTCACTAGCAATGAACTTAGTTCTTGCGAGCAGAAGTGCATTTTGAGAAGTTAAGACATTCATAGCATTCAGAATCCAATGTAATAATGTATCTGTAAAGTTCTTAGACTTGAGATGCCATTCTGATATGATTGGCCTAGAAGGGCTTTATAAAAACAAACTATTATTTACTTTAATACTTATATTTGTTTGCGCACTGATATTTAATTCACTTTCAATTTAACTAGAAAATAATTTAAATGACATTCAACATTATGAAATATGTATGATATTTACTCTCATTTTGAAAAGAAGGCTCGAGTGGTATTTCCTATTAGACACACTTGGTGTTTCCTGGTTGAGCCATGTTGTAACATGAGACCACTTTGTGATGATTATATTGTTTCAATGGCGCAAAACATAATTTAGAATTCTACTCCATCTAGTGCAGTCCCAGGCATTAAGATCCATGTTGGACATAATCGCAATCATCAAGCAGTGGAGATAGATTCAGTCTATTTAGTCCCCTCTCATTTAGCTTTGATAAATGCATGTGAGTCACCCCTGTGCCACTGTCACTTTTCCATATGTTGGATGGTGGGGAGGGGGGGTCTACTTTACAAGACATGAGAGGGAGCTATATTCATTACCTGCAAATTGGCAATTACCTTCTATTAGCATAAAGAGCCTGCTTTAGAGATTATCTTCATCAACACCAAGGCTATGTTCTTGCAGCATAATAAGGGTTCAAAGAATAGTGTTCATAAGTTTGGTCTCATTATGAGAGAGCAAGGTTAACAACATCTTTATACTGGAGCTTTCACATGTTCTATAATTAGCTTGCGGGTAATAAGGATGCCACTGACTCATTACATATTGTTGTGTAGTAGTATCTTGTAAGTCGTACCTAGTTTGGAAATCGAATAATATTATAGGGTCTGATAATATGATTCGATTATTGTCATGCACAGCATCTTTGGCAACTGCTAGTCTTGCAAGATTTGAAATCATTGTTACTTCATTCTGAAATCTTATCCTGTGTTTGGATGAGGATGCAATGAAAAGAAAGATCAATTTTTTAGTGAATCATGTTCAATGATTCACCTCTTTTAGCCCTTAAGGTTAAATTGAGTACGTATTCTGTGGATTTGGGTGTGTATTTGAATGACTCTCAATAGTATTTAATTATGAGCTTAAACACAACCATAACTTTGTGAAAATAATTAATTCTATCTTTGTTGCACCTCAGAATTTTTTCCATCGCAATTCCCTCCTTGTATCCTCCCTCCCTCACCCCTCCCTCATCCCCTTCCTCATCCCCCCCTCCCTCACTCCCTGTATCACTCGAAATGATTTCCCTCCTGTACATTCTTGCGTAAAGAGGGTCAAAGTCATTGAGCGTACAGAGTACAGTGATGCGGGTAATCAAATTGTTTCATCATCTTTAGATGAGTTACTTTAGATGAAAAACAAAGAGGGACCCTTAACGTAGAACGTGAGGGACTAGTCACCGTACTTTTCATCACCCTCACTGCTTACAGTACAGAGTTGATTAGGAAAGTGATTTAGCAGTTCACAGCCAGGTTTATTATATATATATATATATTATATATATTACGTCCAGAAACAACAATAGAAAAAAAGGTCCAAAGGTGATTTTTGTTGAACTCCACCAGGGCCCCATTGCATGGTAACTTTGCCATCCAGTTACCTTGGTAACAATGCTTAACAGCCAATCAAAATTGAGTATTCCATGAAAGATACCATTGGAAAGTACATTTGCTATAATAGTTACTTTTATACAACAGGGTCCTGATAGGTTTTTTTTCAAACAGAAAGTCCATAGTTATATGCAATTATCTATGGCAGTAACATGGATATTCTCCTGAGAGTTGGATGGTTTCTGTAGTATGTGAAAACCATTGGCTATTCTCACTTTTCAATGTTTTGTTGATAGTTGCTCAGCAACTACCATCCCACAAAAAAAATGATAAGAAATGTGGAGTGAATTAGCTTTGTTTTGTAAAGGCCTGCAAGAATGGATATGTCATCAGTAAGACCTGGGTCCCATGACACAAAGGTTAGCGATCGATCGTACGCTTGATTTTCACGATTGATTGTACATTATAGTCAATGGAATCGATCGTAGAAAAATGTTTTACGATCATTGCTAACCTTTGTGTTACTGGACCCTGAAGTTAAAATCTAATCAAGATTCAGAGATTCTTGATTTTGTCATGTGACTTATGTATGGTTTGCTTCAGTGAACAGAGAACCACAATAAGTCAAGTGTGCTCCCTTGTCCTTCATTGAAGGTCAGATGAAGCATCAAATGTCAATAAACTGTGTGTATGGGGGGGGAGTTACTGTGGTTACACACACACAAAAAAAGAAAATCACTTGCATCTAGGATTTGAAATAATTTTGTGTAATATCATTTTTTCCATTGAAGCTGTTGATCAATTAAATTAATTTACCTACTGTCTCCGGGATGCATACAATGAATACTTCAAATTTTCACTTTTCAGTACTTGAAAGCTTGATGAAAGAGAATTTATAAACCTATAGTATGTAAGCTCCATGCGTATAGCATGATATATGAGGATATAACATGACTACCATTTTCTATCAAAAGCCCTTAACTTGGCTGAATTAATCCCCAGGTGATGGAGATTAGTTGGATTAAGCAGGGATTATCTCTCATACTACCAGTAGTCCTCCTTTCATGATGCCCCATATATTCTTTGTTACTGGTGGAAATGGGAATATTACTGGACAATGCATGTTAGATGACTGCATGCATTGTGAAAACTGTGAACCTTTCAGGGGAATTGGAAATATGACAAAGAATGTTCTTGTCAGATATTCAACACATTCTGGAATATCAGTCATGAAAGACAATTCAGTAATAACCTTAGTTGATGGTGTTCATAGTGTTTGTAATCAAATGATTATTATTGAATAAGATTTTTATAAGAATTTGCATTGTTAAAAGCCAAATGTTATATATGTCCATTATAAGAGTTTTCAGGTTGAGCTCTTTAAGAAAATAACATCTCAATGAATTAATGCAGACATTGACACCTTAAATGTCATTAGAATTTTCAGACCAATTTCAAATCATGTTGGTCCTTAATTTTATCAAAGTTGAAATTAATTCTTTTCCTTTATATTCTATCTTTTTTTATATTTTAATTTATATGATTTATTTGTGGGAAGACATTAAGAAACCTTTAAGCTTGCTTGGATCAAATCCAGACCAGCAGACTGAGAATAAGAAGGATAAGAAAAATCAGATCACAGCATCAAAAAGACAGAAAACAAATCATCATCTTCAGTGATGAGTGAATTGAATGCTGGAGATGAGTTAGCTGTCTAGATTTGTTTAATGCTGCCCTCATTGTTGAAATGTAAACAATGAATGATCCTTAGTTTGCTTTGTGAGTAAATAGTCCAGTTGTTCCTAATGACTGAATGTCCTAGTTGTACTGATGCACACACTCTCTCTATATAGAATATGCAATTAAAAAAAAAGATGGAAATAGAAATGCCAAGAATATTTTGGATTCCAAATTTGTTATTTGAAATATATTTACATTCGATATTTGAAAGATTTAACTTTTTATTCCTGAGCCAATAACCAAAGGTTGGTGACTGATACTAGGAAAAAAAAACTCTGAGTATTGACTGCATGTGAGTTAAGTTTCAATATGCTGAGCAAGAAATTAGGAAATTATTTTATCTAAAATCATGATATACTACAGACAATAGATATGCCTGTATCAATGTTCTTTTCCTGGGCTTTGTGGCTAAACAACCACAAAATGTTCAATTCCTGATATTCCAATCTATACAAAGTTAATGAAAACACAAGTCATGAAATTATATTCTTCCAGATTTTCTATTTTGAATCAAGACAAAAGATATGATTTGTTCAATATTTGTCGTATAAAGTTATTATGCACTTTTTTCATCCATGCTGAATTGCAATTAAAGAAATGGGTCTGAAAGAGCAGACTACTTGCTCATTGCTATCTATTCTTTTTGTGATGCCATTGAAGTGTAACTAATGTGATTGAATTGAGGGATGATACCATTATATTTTCAACCACCAGATTATAATATTCAAAGTGAGAATAAAACATATGATGGTACTCCCACTGCCATGTACATATAATATTTAGTTGCTGCACTGTGAATCATACCATATGGAAATGTGTATGAAATATTTGTGAAGGAAGGCTCCAGATTTTTGTACATTATACACTATTTTAACAATTTTTTCATGATTTTCTACATTTTATTCATAAATCAATAAGAAATTGACATCTTCATATAATTAATCAATCCATCAATCAAGTTGTGATATAGTTAACTATGGAGAGCGTACTAAATGCTAGTTATTAATAACAAAATAAATACATTTCAAGCAGTAGAGTTCCAATAGTTTTCTAATAAAAACAAACTGGTATTTGCATTCAAGTAATGTTTAGATGGTTATGGCTTCTCAGTTGAATTTGATGCTTGCTTGATAATCATTATAAAAAGTGAAAATACTTAAAGGTATAAATATGAGTATCCATTCACTACCAAGACACCCCCCAAAAAAAAAATATATATATATATATATATTCATATCAAGCATTTATAGATCTGTACCTGATCATTTTCTAGAAATCAAAATCGTAAAGAGACAATGACAAAAATCTAAAATGATTTGTTTGAATTGAAATGCAAAGATGTAAAATGTTTTATGTTTGTATGTGTATGGCGATATCTGGAGAATTATACTGCTGAATGAAAAGCACCAAATGCATTTGAAAATTTAAATTAAGACATTTATTATGTTAGCAAATTGGTGTGATTTGATAAACAAAGAATATAGATGGATGTTATTGTTTTTACTAGCATCCAAACAAAGTATTTTATCAGTGCGAACAGGACCAATAGGTGTCAACATACCACCGGGGCAAAGCAGTAGTTTGTCTGAATGCTCCCTCAAGAAAACTCAATATAACACCTGCTTTCCTCCGACTTTATCAGCCCTGAGAGAATTAAATTGTAAGAAAAGAAGAAACTCCCCTTCCGTGCTTATTTAGATTCAACTCAGGGATAAAATTGACACCTTTTCAAGTTAAAAGTAGCGTTCCTATTGTCTTTTAATCATGTAATTATTGCTCAACAACTACGTTTGTGCGTGAGCTTGTTTCATTTTACAAAGTTATTTCAATTTCATGTAGGGCCCTATTTCTCTAATGTCCAACAATATTTTCAGAACAATTTCAAGTGCAAACTCAACCACTTTAGCCAAAATTTATTTATTTTGCTATTAAACATATTACATTTTAAACAATCCTTGGTTATTGAATGTGAAAATACTTCCAATATCAATTTAGACAATGAAGCGGTGGTTCCATCTTGAGTTAAGGAAACGAAGTTTTCCCTTTTTCTCAAAAGTGAATTTTGTAGCGCATAATCCCAAATGTGTATGAACTCGGGTTTCAGATACATATTGCATGAAATAAATCTAACCCCTGTGAGGTGTGTAAACACATTCATGCCACCTACTATGTTCTGTTCAGAGGTGTGAATGTACTAAGATAGTTAAAAGGATACACCGCCACAGGAATGGCTGGCCTGGTCCCCACATCCAAATCTAATAATGGGTGAAAATTACGTGTTGACTGGTGGTGATAATGAGAGAAATAACAAGGCCAGACCTGTACTTTCTTCAGCGTTCGGTATACAGATGCCCGGGCGAATGTTCAATATGGACATGTAGGTTGTGTAGATTTACCATTACCGAGATGTCTTGAATTACTGGAAGAAGATCCGAGTAAACCTATAGTCAAACATTATGATGATACAATATTTGGAGTTTAGATCCCCCTCCTCTTCCTGGCATTTTTTTCTGAGCTCTTGTCTGCATCTATTTGTAAATTCTTCTTGAACACTATTTCAGTAGTAAATTGATGGTGTATGATAGTGACTTTCTACCCCGCATTCTGCTCCTCAACTTCTTCTCACCCCCTTCCCCATCATTCCCTTCCCCAATCCCCCTCCCCTTCCTCTCTCCTTCCCGAGGCTTGCCATCCTCCTTCCTTGCCTCCTCCCCTCAAATATTTTTCTCCTACCTTCTCATCCTCTTCCTCTTCCCTCATCCTTCTCCCAAAGTTTGCATCTTCCAAGAACCATCTCATCGTCACCTCTCTCCTCCAACCATGCTTGGTTCCCAAGAGGAGGTGGGTTAATGTCTTTGGGTGGCGCAGGAACGGTTGATCAATAAAGCTAGTGTATGCAGAGCAAAGCCAACTATTGATCACTTGAGGGCAGTACATATAAACTGAGCATGTTGTGATTTACATGGACTGGCTTGTGGCGGGCATGATAAAGACACTGCACTTGACCACACCTTGGTTTCATTGGCCAACATTTCAATTAAAATTAGTGTTGCTGAAATCATATGCGTGTAACATCTCCAAAGTGAGGTTATATTTTCAATCGAAGTAAATTCAAGAAATTATGAAGGTCAGTTGTTTTTGAGTCAATATCGGCATATTGCTCTCCTGAAGTGCTCATTGTATAACTGATTTTCAAAATAGAAAAAAAATGAAAAGACAAAAAGCCTGCATACAGATTTGAATGCAGTTACATGCTCTTCTACATTATATCTTATCTCCTGTCTGTTTTTTTTTTCTGTTAAAATACTGGCCTGCTGCTTTACAATTCTTTACTCTTTGCACCAAACCTTGCCATCTCTGACTCTGTCTTAGAATATACCATCCCTCTCTTTCTCTTTCCTTTCCTTCACTTCTCTCCATGTCTTCCATGCTTTCTCTCATTCTCAGTCCCTACTCTCTTATACCCCTTCTCTCTCCTCCTTCCCATATTCAGCCTCCAGTTTACCCCCATCAGGTTCAAGATCCTTATATGTGCATGAAAGTCACCCAAGGGACTTGTAGACTCTCATCGCTGTAAATCATGATTTTCTACTCGTTTTTAAGTTCCCTGGCTCCAGGCTGGCTCCTCGCTCCCAATCCAACCCTCAGCTATTCAGACTATGTTCACATTGATTAATGGTTTACTGCAATGCACTTTTCTGTTTCCTACGGATAAAAAGAAAAGTATTGTAAATTGAATTGAGGACAAGACAGTGATGCTCAGACACCATAACAAAAATTTGCACCATCCTGACTTTTCAGCCCCCTCCCCCCCAAAAAAAGTTGGGTAAATCATAAAATTTAAACTGGAAGCAGAGAGAGCTGTAGGGAGATAGGATGCATTCTCTAGGGGTTTCCTGAAGTATGTGTGGTAGGAATCTGTTTATATATGTCTACATTCTTGTCTCTCAGCCAAGCTTTTCATGTTCATCTTGCTCGTTTAATAGTCAGAAAGACTCAAGTTCATAACATTATCCTCATCCATTCTAGTATGCTGACTCCTGAGCATCCTGCTATAAGGCCATAGGTCCCATTTTGAAAACTCTTTGTTCTGACTTGGTCAGAGATAGAACCCATAACCTCCTTGCCCTTCAAAGATAGATGGTAGATAACTGAACCAACATGCCTGTATACTAATGCTGTGCTGAAGAGAAGGGGAAGGACGAAGGGAGGCACCTATTTATGTATATCTAGATGTTCATTAATTCTCATGTTGACAAAAGTGAGTATTGTAACAAGGACTGCATACCGGGTATGTGGGTCATTATGACACTAATGAGCTATAAAACAATGAGCAGGGTTGATGTCAGTCAGGACCAGAAGGTCATAAACATGTGAGTCTCTTCTATTTAGGAGATCAATATTATAGGTTGTCTGATTTTCAGCGTATATTTCAAAGCAAGTACCTGTCTTCCACTTCATAAAACCAACTGAACAACTTGAACAATGATACACATTTACAGAGCATCATCTGTCTAGAAATAATCTGAACAATAAAGTGGAAAGCAAAATCATTACCCAAACATAACATTTTTGTAAAACTAATTTTCCTTAATTTGCTCCAACTAGTTCTCCTACTCTTGGTCTAAATCATAGTATTTTACATTTGATTTGATTGAATTTTATATTATTAAGCATACTTGGGTTAAATCTTCCTCAACCAGAAAAGTGTCAGATGTTAAAGGAGAATGAAACCATTGGAACAAGATAGCTTGTGTGAAAACAGAAAAATCAAAGAAACAGACCAACAAAAGTTTGAGAAAAATCGGACAAATAATGAGAAAGTTATGAGCATTTGAATATTGCGATCACTAATGCTATGGAGATAGCAAATTGGCAATGCGACAAAGATGTGTGATGTCACTTGTGAACAACTCTCCCCATTACTTTAGTATATATTTCACTTGAATTGCCTCTTTTATCACATCTATCCATAGATCATGTGTTCTTTCTACATGAGGGCATGTAATACATATTTTTTAAGAATACATCATGGATAAAGAGTTTGTATCATCATAAGAAAAAGCAAAAAGAGACATTTTGAGGGTATTTCATAGTCCACCAAAGGGAAAGTTTTTCATCAGTGACATCACACATCCTTGTCGCATTGCCAATGGGAAGATCTCCATAGCATTAGTGATTGCAATATTCAAATGCTCATAACTTTCTCATTATTTGTCCGATTTTTCTCAAACTTTATTCTTATTTTTTTTATTTTTCTGTTTCTACACAAGCCTATTTGTTCCAAAGGTTTCATTCCCCTTTAAGTTCAGTTACAACCGAAGCAATATGAACCATTTGTCTCCACATTTGATCTTGTTTTATTCTATTATATTGGTAAATTATAATAGTTGATTTTTGTAGTACAAGTTTAAGCCTTTTCTTTCATGTGCCATTGATAGTTAATATAATGATCATTTAGATTTTGCCCATGCTCGACTGTTATGATAATTTATTTGGCATTTCCAATATGGAGTACAAAGCACCATAATGGCTAATATGAATTGGCTTTTAGATTTAGCCATACACTATCTTTCCATCTTTTAAATGGCGGCGTTGAAATCTTTTAATGGAAGAAATGGTTGTAGGCAGTCTGGGATGATGATATATGGGAAGTATTATTTTGCATTGATATTTTATGCTCCATTGCAACTTTGTATCTTAACATAAGCAAGTTTGAAATATCAAGAATCGGGCCATAATCAATGTGATTTTGAATTGTTTAAATTTAAAAATTAGACACATAAAAGATAATTTGCTTGAAATTGTGTTGATGAATATGGAAGGGGAAAATGTTAAAATTAAATGATAGGATTAAGACGTATGGGGTGTTGCAAGAAACTTGCGATCAATTGCTTGTCAATTTTTGGTCCCAAAATCATTCATATGTCTTGCAGTTGATTGCAAATTTAAGATTGATTGCTAATCTATTTATTGAAAGAAGAAGTGTTATCTGATTTGCAAGAGTTAAAATTGATCAGTAGTAAAATTGCAACAGAATATTTGCAATTGATTGCAAATATTTTCTTGCAACAGCCCCTTCGTATGATTTTCAATCAATTATTATCAAATAATTTACCATAAGTCTTCGGGCATTTTCATGTAGTATTTTGTTTTTGTTTTCTTTGATTATTGATTTATTTGATTGTCATTATAATGACATACTACTGTGATTCTTGATATATGTGTAATAGTCATATGAACTAATGTTTAGGTAACTTATTGTCTTGAAATCAGTAGACTGATAGAGAATGCAGATAATTATATTAGTTCAAGCTCTTTGGCTTGCTCCAAACTTGATATTCATCTTTACAGTTCTCCAAAAGGCTAAGGTTTTTACTGTACAAATCAGTGCAAAGTGCAAGGACCCTTCGTCAATATTACCTAAGCCACATGCCCCATTTCAAGTTAAGTCCAATTAAATCTAAGATATGATTAGGGCTTTATGAAGTCATTCATCCAGAAAGCATTGCCCGCCCTTCTAATTCAATATTGATTTCTTGTGGGTAGCCAAATCAAAACTGTATTTTGCTTCGCCATTATCAACATATTACCATCCTCATATTATTGTTTGCATTGTGGGATACAATCATAATTGCCCTTGCCTAGATTAGCTGGAATTGTAATCCAATTTGGCCCATTTTCACATATTATCTTGTTTTTGAAATATTTTCTATAATGTATTTTTACGTCATTTTACAAATGGTTCTATGGGGATTATGTACCTCCAAGTAATATGGAAAATACCTTCTGTGTTTGTTTATGAAGCTTTTTTTAAGAAAACTTTATTTGTATATTTCTACAGATAATTATGCATGGTCTGTGGTAAATATCATTGTGATACCATTCAAATATATTTACTTTTCTTGTTCAAGATATTTAAAATGAAAAATCCACTGTCCACAGATACCTGGAATTTTTGTATATATGAGAGCAAGAAGAGAAAAGGTAGAATAATCTGGTCTGGTAAGAATGAAAAAAGGAGATTATTTGTTTAGGTCTACTAGTCTCAAGTTAAATAGATTTATGTAGATATATGTTCAAATTTTGTTTGGGTAGAGAGGGATACAGAGGGGGGGGGGGGTCTTAAGAATGGTAATTAAGTAAAGCAAACAGTTATACCTTATATTTTTCTAACAATTTAACAAGGTAGAAATATTTTACTTTTTTTTCTCAATGGTGTGAAAGCCTTAAAGATGTGTTGAGAAGGAAGATCCTGAAAGAAGGTCAATATATTTCTTCCCTCAGGGCTTGAGTGGCTAGCCATCTGGTTTAGTGACCTTCCAGTGTGACCCCACATGATCTTTGACCTGATGAGGTCAAATGTGGGGTTCTTTGAGGACAAGGTCAGTTTGTATCCTCACAAGGGATTTAACTTTTTACTTCAAGAAGTGAGGTCTGTGATAAAGAGGTGAAAATGGGTTAGTTCAACTGTGGTTAGTGCAAAAAGAGCATTGATTCAATTTGATTGTTATGCGATGAGTCCTTTTTGAACTCAAGGTCATGAATATGATAGGACAGCATAATGTATTAGAAGAAGATGTTGTAATGTTTGCACTCCTCCTGCTATAACTGCAGTGTACTTTACGTAATGAAGAAATGATCTATCTTCCACTTTGCAAGATGCAATATGTCTCTAAGAAGAAGACGAAGGACATTTAGGTATCCCTAGTCTAGCTGCTTTTCCAAACATCAGGTCTGCTGCAAATTGAGCGTCACAAAAACCATCCATTCTTCACCAAATCTGCCGATATTTATCAAGAGGTGTCCTGTTTCTTCTTCACAGGATATTTCATGCGCCATTGACAGCTTTTTGAATCCCTGTTTCACTCTCGCTTTTACCCCCTCTCCCGTATAGTTTTCACGTTCGGGTCCGTCAGCGAGATGGTGTAATGTTATATCCTTTTGTAAAGCCAGTCTGGCCTTAGTGCATCAATTATCATTAAATATCAGTACTTTTCTTGAGGACACCCTGCCATCATTTCCTCATTTTCAAATTTGAACCCCCAATAAGATTGTATTTTCTTCCTCTCTGTCATCTTTTTTTCTCCATCCCTCTGCACCTGGCCTGTCTGCTATTGCTCTTCTTTCTTTTGCCAGTCTGCCTGCTTATTTTTCTGTATGTTTGTATGGTACTCTCTTGCTCCCTCTTTCTCCCTCTCCCTGAGCTTTTCTTTCTTCCTCCCTCCACCCCCCTTCTCTCTCCCTCTCCATCATCCTATTCCTCCCTATACTCTCCCTGTCTATCCGTCTGTCCTGCATCTTCAAAGAGCATCCCGCTCATTAATATTAGAGCTGTAGAGTCTCCTCCACTCTCAAATTGTATGGCATGAGGAATTACGGATGAAGGAGTACAGCTTTTACGTGATCAAGTTGGGATAGTGGTCCGTGTTTAGTTGTCCTGTCCTGTCTTCCATCTTTCTTGCCCTCTCTGACAGAGTATGAACATTTTCTCCTGAAAAGATGCGACGGATCTTGAAAATTCTTATCATCATCTTATTCTGCATGCCTTTATGGTTCAGAGGAGGTGAAATGATATATCATTGAAATGTATGGGACAAACCCCATCATCTAACTAATTAACTTTGGATGTACAGCCAACTATGGTTGGGTCAGCATGTCATCCTGATTAGCCGGGAGGATATGTGAAGGGTCCGCATCAATTGTGAGGTCGTGTGTATGCAATATACATAAAACTGATTGGAATCAATTAGGTGTTGGGTAATAATGTAATTGGCTGGCGGGATAATAAAGGGCAATAGGCTTGTTTTCCCAAAACCAATTTTAGGGAAATTCCAATTGTGTCTTAATATTTGTGTTGATGTAAACATCCCCTATGATGTTTTTCACACATCTATGAAATGATTTCCAAGGGTAATGAATTGACAAAGGATGGCACTTTGAAGAAGTTGGTTTGTTTTTCTACTTCTTTTATTCCAGTGCATTCAGCTAAGTTATACATTCAAAGATCATTGACAAAATATCTAATAAAAGTTGGATACATCCAGAAAACTTCATGACTTGCCTCTCTTTTCTTTTTTTGGAATTAATTTGTATATGGAATACATTTATTGGCAAATGCAGGGTTTGGGGGTCATATTATGTTCCCTTATACTATCATTGATAATTTCTAACCAAGTGCAGACTATCATAAGCTATGTATAGCCAATTATTGTATTGTTCTTTGTCAGTTTTATCATCTTGCATACATTATTTTGTAACTTCAGGAATATAATTTTACAATTTTCTTCAATGAAATGATAGATAGCGCAGATGACTCATAGATGTTTACGAGCCTAGGAAGTGAATGTTATTCTAATTGTATTCCTTTGTAGTTTATGCTGCTCATTCCCGACCCTTGGATGCAAAGAACAGCTTTAAACGGTATGATAGCTGAATTAACTTAATTGAGAAATAAGAGGATCTCTTAGCAGAGGAACAGTTGGGATATCGGCGGGAGGCAATGAGGTAGAATCACAATTAGTCCAGCAGTTTCCGGCAGAGAAAATACATCTCGTTTCTTTATTTCTCTCTGGGCTTGCTCCAAGCGTGGCGACTCAAATTGGATTTCAGCTGTTAATACAGCGGATGATATAGTCATCTAGCTGTAGAAGGATGGTGTTCCCCCAGCTGTTAACCAGCAGAAGGGCGCAATGCAGATGAGTGAGGGCCCCCACCTTCTAAAATTTGATTATGAACCAGAAAGTCCGTTTACAGGAGGGGGTTAAGGAGCTTAAGTCCCCCTCTCCATCCCAAACATGTATTCCTTGTTTGAAATTTGTTAAACTGCAGCTTTTATGTAACTTTTTGTGGTCTATACTACAGTGATGTTGGGTAAGTAGTATTAATTCCTCATTCCCCTCATTCCCCCCTCCCCCTCATTTCCCACCAATTTTTTATTTCCTTAACAAAATTTATTGATCTGAAGCACGAACAGATATATGAGGTAATATAGAAGGTGACAGGACAGAATTTAACGATGCATTTTATGACCTTGCCTACAAGCGTAAATTAACTCAAGTTCATTATTTCTCATGAAATATGTGTTTAGAACCTCGGATGATATTGTGTGTTGAAAAGCAAGAGGATAATGTTAAACATAGTAGATGTAATTGATATCACAAAGGAGCTGATGCGAAGTATCCTTAATTCTGAGTTTTTAACTCTGCTGACTAATAATCTGCCAATTAAAGAATCGTCATAAGAGACCATAGTTCAGAAATAAGAACTCAATGACAAAATATGCTAACATTATGGCTGAAAATATCTGGAGAACTTAGCCATTTCACTTCCATATCAATGATGTTTCAGAATTTAAGTTTGCCTGGATATTGTGTTCTCCTTGTCAGTACCTATCTAATTTACAAATTCTGTTCTATACTTTGTATTTTATTTTGTTACTCCATGTTTATGATACCCTACCATCGCCCCCATTCTTACCTCATCCCCCTCCCCTCAGCCCCCATCCAACCCCTCAACTTACATCTGCTATGCTGGTGGGGCCCTGCATCGTAGCTGACCGCAAGCGAGTCTGGCATGGCGAGATGGTAGCTTTTCCTGCTGAACAAGATAGATAGAAAGCCTGCTACCTGAGCTGGCTTCCAAAACCAATCAGTAACCCCGAAGGTCTCTCCTAATAACATGTTTTCTTCGTCTCTGCTTGGGTAGCAGCCATTAAATATGAAGCACCCCCATGTATTGAAGTAGGACATTGACTTAGAGTGACTTCCTTCTACTCATTGTTGTTGTTTTTACTGGGATTTGTCTGAGGATCTAAAGGCTTTCTCGCTGTTCATGTGGTGAATGATCCACCTGGCAATCATCTAGGTTTGGACATTTATCATCAATTTCTGGAATACCACTCTTTTTTACAATGTAATTTGAGCAAAAGATATATACAAAGGATTTATGAGGATCACTTATCCGTTTCATTAATCTTCATTATATCTGCTTGACTTCTGCATCGATTATTGTCAGCAGGAATCATCAAACATCTTATATTTGCCGTTATCGATTAGTGTGATATCTCAGCATTTTAACCACAGTTAATGTCTTCACCATCCTTGATTTTGTTAATTGACTTTTAAGTTATCATTATCTTGTAGACAGGCAGTGCTATTTGAAACCCAGTGTGTCTTTGAATGATCCTAAAGATTAGTGCCACCATTTCAGAATCGCTGTCGTCAAAGTTGTTGGTGCTGTTGTAGTTACCAGAGTTATCGAAGTAGCTAAGACTTGCCAAAGCAACCAACATAAAGGATATCAGGTTCATCTGTGAAGACAGTGCACCAAACATTATAATCATCATCTCTCATTATGCCAAGGATGAGACCCCACCCCGTCAAACTCCTATTAACATCTTTGTGAAAACTGGAAACCCAAATACAACGGTTCTTAGATACTGTCTTTCAACTATGCACTGCTGCAGCTCTTGATGACCTTATTGACTAAAAATACAGGACTCATCTGTGGATACAAGTTGTTGATATTGGCTTCCCCTGGAGAGCGAAGGGCAGATCCCAAGAATTTCTCAGCTGGAAGCTTGAGACCATTCTAAGGCGTATCAGGTAATATCTTTAGGTGTGTGGGGGAGGTGCCATGGAGGATAGACACACCCATGGTGTTATCTGCTTTCTATGTATTTGCGATGTCACTTGGTACACTGGGACACACTGGTGTATAATTACACCACCAGTGTGTGTAGTGGACCACACTAAGCACTTTACACCAGTGGAATATTAATGGTGTTGGTGTTATCATAGTACATTACTTTTCATTGCTGTGTTCAAACTCTGTGGTGTATTTATTCACCTGTGTGTCTCTGAACACTGACTGGTGGTGTATAAAAAAACGTAAGTAATATTGCTCACCATCATCCTCATATTTTATCAATTAATAACTACAAGACAAAATATGCCTCTTTTGTCCCTTCCTGCGAGATGACGATGTATTCTCAAGCTCAATCTAAATATACTGAACTAGATTAACTACCCTGAAGTCCAATTCGGGTCTGCGCAAACTCCGTAGATTCCTCCCAACATATATGCAACCTCCATACGCATCTCAGACCTCCTACCAAGTAGCAAAAGAGGATAGCTAAAATTAATCAGGTCAAACTGTCAACCTTTCATCCTTCAGTCATGTCATAATAGAGAATTTCATAAGGAATGCAGCTAACAACACCATCAAAAAAAAAAAAGAAAAGAAAAGAAGTGGTACAGGGGTATGAGCTCTGAAATTGATAAATATCCCTTGCATTCTCTCGTAAATGGTTTCACTACAACCTATCAGTAGCACCATGTAAGTATCCCTCTGACATGAATTATATACTTTTAAAAGCATCACTAAAGGCCCTAGATACAGGTAGCACACTTGATCCATGTCCGGGTCTATGAATTGTACAATCGGGCCAGTAAAAGTAGGTGCATGTGGTTAGTCATGGATGATTTACTGAAAATTTCCAAATATAACTGACGTTTTAGAATTACTGGGGGGGGGGTGATGTGAATGAGCACTACGAGGGCAGGTGCAATCAATATTGGGTAGTTCGTTTTTACGAAGTCTTGATTTGATTTCTTGACATTCAAAAAAATTATTAAGAATGCACTGTTGATTGAATCCATGCATTATCTGTCCTCAAAGCCTGTGCTCATTTCACCTTTGCAGGAAATTAAGACATACATGTATGAATCCTAATACCTACTACAGATTGATATCTTGCTTCCTAACATACCTGAATAATGTTGTGCCGAAACCTGTCACCCTTTCCCACAAAGCATTAACGTAGCCTTGACCGAATTTAAGCCTTTGAGAATTTCTCATGAAACAGTAATTTTCCAACGTATAATTTTAGTTTGTGGCGTAAGTTTTCCACCCCCCCCCCTCTGGAGCATAATGATAATCATACTGAGAATTTATCATTGAATTGGGGTTGAATTCATATGAAATTAATATTCTTACTCTGTGTATTAAATATCTACATGTATAATGATTGATACTCATTCATTTCACCAAAGCTATAAAGCAATATATGTCTGTCTATGATCATGAAAAAAAATGATGGGCTACCTTAACACATGCTATAAGATAGTATTTTCAATGATCCATACTTTAGGACAGGTATGTGGTATGCATTATGACAGCTTGAAACAGGATGTGAAAACTTGTGAGGGCAATTGTTTTCAAGTTCATCTACAGTGTTTTTGTTTAGGAGACTGGTATCGTTTTGTAGAGCAAGGTTGGAAGGTGTCTGGAGCTCATGAAACTGATCAAACCTGAGTGTTTTCACACAAGAGAGAAATGTGGAATTATAATGATTATTCTTCTAATCATGAGTGATGGTAAAGATGATTTTAATATGTATTTTTGGCTTGTGCTTTTAACATGATGAATATGGTGATGGCTAATTTCATTTTGGAATTACGATTGTTCAGAGTTTATTTCAAATCACTTTATGAATATTGATACTGAGTGGGGTCAAAGGCATGGGATTTCCATTATTACTTTCAGTAGGGCCTACATGTATATTGTTGTTTTTTGTTTGCGTTGGCTTACATTTTGTGTCACGAGATTTAAAGATTCCTCCCATAGCTTTGAATATTATGGTGTACTTTAAACTTTTCATTCAGAGAAGTAATTCTAATAACAACAAAGAAAAATTTAGTTTTACAATTTTAGATTAACACTCGTGGAAAAACACACTAAGTATAGGTGGTTTAGATTAACCATGGACCTACTACAACTTTAACACATATGGCTGACTATGTCAAAACAGGTCCCACAGGAAGTGAAACCTTGTCGTCATGGTGATGCGAGACATCAAGTAACAACTTGAGGACAAGCTGTATTTTGTAGACGAAGACCTTGAAGACTGTTTTCCCATAACATGATACCGTATAGAAACCAGATGGGCTGATAATAGTAGCACAAGTTTTCCTTTATTTTATTTCAATGTTTTATGATTTTATTTGAAAAGGCAAAATAGGTCAAACAAAAATAAGGACGTATGCTAGAGAAAGAAATGTTTAACTTTTCAGTTTCTGTATTTGACCCTGAGTGGATTTCAGTTAGTATCTTGTACAAAGGAAAACTAGGGGAATGATATGTTTAAAACTTTAAAAGAAAATGTGTCATTCCCACTCGCAATTAGCAACAATATTGTGTTTTATACAGGATAATTGCATAGATCTCATGCCAGTCCATCAAATGTGACTTTGATACATGGAGTATTATCGCTGAAAATCCTTCATCAGTAGCATAATGAATTCATCCGCCATAGTCTGAGCTAAATCCTTGGGGGTTTCCCATTATTAGCTGGTAGTAATGATGCTGGTTGACTGATTGCATATGACACTACGCAGGAAGGATGCACATGGGACTGAAATGAATGCAAACTAATACAAAACACACATAAATAGGTAATGCTCCAAAGCCATTAGGTTGTTAGTAGCAAAAGGCCGCTGACAGCATTAGTGGAGATAGTATCTGTCTGCCCTCGATAGTGTTTATTATGGTAGTGGATGGTAGAAGCGAGGCGATAATCCACTGATGCAAGAATCATGGCTGCTCATTGCAGAGAATAGAAGAACAAAAATATGCTTGAGAATTAATGAATATGCTTGTCATCTCATCGTAAGCCCTTTCTATTTCAATATTTAGAAACCTTTTGGTTTAATCATATTATATTTCACAATATGCCTGGTTTTGATGCCATGTGCTTTATATTGGATGTATATTTACTTGAAATTTTTGAATGGATGAAATATACAGCGGGGGATGGCACTCTGAAGAGTTGCATTATTCAAGATTCTTTGTGGGATTGAAAATCTTGTGAAAGGCATGCCATGCTTGCAGTAGAAAATGAGAAATTCAATATTTAATGCTTGGTATACATTTCAGTCTTCATTTATTATGAATGAGGAAACAGGAAGCTCTCAGGGCAGAAAGTAAATAAGTTTTTATGAGTTGTAATGGTAGCTGCAAAGGTAAACAAGTTAGAAAAAAATGGAGTGAAAATGATAGAGAAGAAAGAGTATAGACTATAGGGTGTATTTAAAGTTGCAGAGTAAAAGCATTTATTTCTGAAAGTATCCATGGTAAGGCTGATAAGCAAAATGTTTTTGATTAAAAAAAATCCATCCAACTTAATTTATTCTGAATCTCTTGAAACAAAAATTGGCATGGATAAACAAAGATTTTTCAACAATGAACAACAATTTAAAAAAAATATATGAAAAATACAAAACATAACAAGGGAATGTGTTGTGGAATAAGTATGAATCATGAAAAAAAATAGAGAATAGGGAATTATGTCAATGATAGCCTGTAAAACGAGGATGTTTATATTTGGAATGGGTATGCAGCTGGGCGAAGTGTTTTTAGTAATGAACTCATCTATCATGTTTCTGATAGATCTTGTCTTGGGGGATTTCCCCCATATAAATGATGCACATTTCAAGAAGGGGTTGGCTGATTAGGTAGGTGGCTTCTGCGTATTTAATGAATAATTCATTTAATGCCTAAAATAACCAAGAAGTATTTGATCATTGGTTTTAGCAATTTACATTTTTGTCTTCAAAACAATGGTAAATAGGATATTTTTTTTAATGTGGTATACCGTTGTATGGTTTATTCACTTTAGAAAATAATTTAAGAGGTTGTTTATTCTGTTTTGTTTTCCTTCACACAACATATACATGTATCAATGAAAGAAATAGATATTAAACTACAGTATCATGAACAAAATCAGTAAATGTAATGTAATAGTTTTTTATTACTCAAGAGTAAAGTGTGACCAGCAACTATCTAAAAGAAATATTGTATTATCTGGGGATCCATTTTGAAGGTGTGATTTTCAGAAATCAATTTCTCCTAATGCCCCCAAAAGCCATGCACACTCCATTAACATCTCTATCACCAGTGAAATATAATGAAATATTAAATGGGACTTGTGATATTCTATCTTGAATATTCTACTGAGAATTGTAAGGGTTTTAAATATAGAAATGCCCTGATATGGATAAAGCTAAGACAGAAGCAGAAAGAAGAGGATTTGACAGTAAAATGATGAAATATTTAATAAAGCTGCAGGGTATCTCAATTATTTGTTAGTGAGTCATTCATTTGATTAATCACAATTTTAAGAATGAAGTCATCTTAAGAGCCTTCTAAACTTTTATCCTGCTTCATCTAATGCGAACTTATTGATCAGCCACAATGTGGATTTCCCCTTTTTGATATATAAGTATGTGAGTTTGTAAACTTCTAAATCTAAATAGCAACATATCCTCTATGAGACTATATGTGTTATTTCGTGTATATCAAATCAATTTCTGAATGCTAAAAGGACATTAATTCTTTACTCCGTGTATATGAACTAATGCCTGTCGTGCTCAGAGCTGACAGAAAGACCAAGACTCTACGACTCTAAGACTGAGGGATATCTTGTGCCATAGTCAAACACTGCTTGGTCGTTATAGACCCATCTTGGTTTGGCTAAGAAGACAAGAAAGTGTGATGTGGTGTCTGTTGTACGTGAGACGGTCGTGTAAAAGACGATTGTTTGTGGACGTGAAGCCAAAGGTCATGATTGATTTATTTCGCAGAAATGGTTGTAATAATATCACTTAATTTGTGTGTGCCATGTTCGTCGTTTGAACACTACATCATGAAAGATCATGCGATATGTTACTGCAGTATTGATAGGATGAAAACAGTCAGACACAACAACAATCGTGTGTTAACATAACACAATATAAAAACAAAGCTTGTAACAAAACATTTCTAACAATTATTCCTGATTTATTGTTTGATAATATTATTAGACAGAGCATCATCTTCCATTGGTCAGCAACAGCGTAGGCCTACATATCAAAATTACTGGGAAAAGAGGATAGGTACATGTATTTCATTAAAAGCAATTATTTCAAACACGTTAGATTTTATGTTTCTAAGAAATGTTTGGAAACAATATTGAATGTCAAATTAAATCATACCAAATATTTTCTGACAATAGTGGTGAAAGATATATCTATTTTTTGTATAAGATGAAAAGAATTTGTCATATTTGTAATGGCTTTATTAATTATATTATCTCAAGGATAGGAAAGGTAATAGACAGTAGTACAATATTTGAAAGTGTATTCCATTCCTCTCTGTCTCTGTTGAATCATCCAATCCAAATAAAGAATTCAACCTGAAGGGAGCAGAGGATACATCACACATTCGTCTGCTGCCCGATTTAGTTACATTTCAAATGTAAACACTGGGACTAAATATTTGCCAAACAGTTAGTGACAGTTCAGGTGCGAAAACTAAATTCAGAAGCCTCCCTTATGATAAGGTACTGTTTGAGCTTTGGATGTTAAGTGATGGAGGCAGAGAAAACATATTGTATTTTGAGATAAGTGTATGGAAGTGGTATTTACTTAAATGAGGTAGTAGATGTCAATGATGAGGTTCTAATGTTTAGTATCCCCTCTAAAATAATTTGAATATCTTGATATACTTATATACTGATTATTAATGACCTCCATGTTTATGAAGAAGCAGCTGTTTATTATTAGATTGGTCCATCTTTGCAGCTGTCCATCCAAAGAGGGTTGCTTGAAATGAGATGGTTTTTTAGGTTTGAAGAAGACCAGGGGATGGTGCAAAAAGATGTTTCAAAAGGGGTGTGTGATAGGAGGACTTTCTAAGGGTAATCAAGTTTCATTATAGAACAGTAAAGTGACCTCACATCACCTAATAAACTCTTTCAGAACTATCAAGAACTCAAGATCAATTTTGGAAGAAATTGCTTATGGACCACCATCACTTCATAGACTCTTTCAGCTGTGTCAAGAACTCAAGATCATTTTGGGAAGAACGTTTAGACTAGGATGTCTCAAATGAAATAAATGAGTAGGGACAGAAGATACCCAATCCTGCCCCCATGTCCCTTTGCTTCCCCTTTTCCCACCCCTTCTTAAGTGCATAACCATCCAAGATCATAACCTCAATAGCCAATGATTGACCATTCTGTTCTTTGATCTTGAAATGATTTTTCTAAAGCCAATCAATTCACTATGTGTGCTAACATCACCTCCAAAGAACCTCCACTCCTGCTTACGTTTGACCGGTCTAACTTAGATCAGCTGTGTGTGCCCTCTTCAACAGTCGGTATCGATCTGTGATATTACCAGGCCAAGCTGATAGTGATTTCCACGCCATAGAAATAATCGTCATAACCACGGAGAGAGGCTATTGTTACCATCAGATCAATGTCATCCTCAGTAGCTTCATATTGAAGGGCATGGTATCGATCGGGGTTCGATTTCTTCTGGCTCAACAGGCTCTGATCAATCCCGGTTGCTTGTCGAGGCTAGCATAATGAGAGTTTTGATTTGGTATCGAATATGATTTTTATTTCTCTTTTATGAACGAGGTGTGATGAGGCCTGGTTTATTCAATAAAAGGGTAAGGGTGAAGATTGTGTCACGGTAAGGTTGATGGTGTGATGGGTACATTGCCATTATCTACTGAGTGAGATCATAGATTCATTTCATTCATTCCTTCTTCTTGATTCCCACCCCTCCCCCTCTTGTCTGGCTGTCTGTCTTTTGTTGTCTATGTCTCTCTTCCCCCCCCTCTTAATCATCTATGTTCACCTTTGTCTGGACTGGAGCTCAGGTGTTAAGTAGATCTCTCTAGATCAAATAATAACAACATGAAGTAGGATTGCACTAATCTAAATGTGAAAATAAGTTTTTCATCTGTATGAACCTTGTTCTACCATCTGCACACACTGTACTTAATAATAGCTACAACAAAGAACAAGTTTATTGAGGATGCTTCGGAAAAAACAATCCTTCCTCCTCCCCATGTAAGCGGAAGAAATAAAACGATGATAGTACACCGGCGTTATATCCCTTGCAGACATTTAATTTATCTAATGGCATTCAAAGGTTTAGCGGACCCCATCTTGCGGGCAAAGGGCCTGCTGAGGGTGATAGACCTAATTGGAGTGCGCCAGGCCTGCTGTAATTCAATTAAGAGCTGTGTGACCTCTACAGAACAGACTGCCGATGCAATTAGAGGTGTTTGTAATCTACCTCAGATGAATAATAATGTAATTTGAAGTCCTCGATTTCTGTCTCATTTCAAAGAAAAATTTCCTTGTATTTTTTTTCCTGTGATGCGCACACTGCAAAAATCTGCTCCAATTGCATGTGGTATGCTTGAAACTAGCACAATTGACATGTTTTGTATTTTATTTGTGTCAAGTATGTGAGATTGATGATGGAATATATATGGATCCAGTTAGATGTTGGGGCTGTTCTGTTATTGATGGATGTTGCTTAACTCTAAAAAGAAGTTATATAGACCTGATGAAAATATATTCATACTGTTAATTGTTCAAATATGTGATGAGTATGATAATTAAAATATATTTTTACTTTCAAAAGTGCAAATTTAAGTCTTGATATAGCTTTCATAGTTTTTACTGTATAACAAACAAACTTCGCCTTCCAAAATAGGTTGCTTTCATTTGTTACATGGGCTCTTATAGATCTCCCATAAATTAGCCTAAGATGTGCTGGTAATATTGAAGTGATTATGAATAATTGTTAGCAAACATATAAATCATAATTGATAAAGCATTCAATGATTGAATTTGATGGTAAATAGATGATGCCTCCCATCATCTGGCCTTGGGGGGATAAGATGATGATAACATGATAACTTTTTGTCTGCCTACTTGAATATCAAATAACTAATCAAACAAAATTGAGTATATTCTTATAGATTTTCTGTAGGTTACATATACATGTATGTCACCCAGTTCATACACTTTCGATTTTATTCAGCATGCCTATTGTAGTTTGGTATTTGTTGGTTGGTTGTTTACAGTATAAGCTTTGCAATTGGTACACATAGGTCCATGGTTAAACTAAAATCTCCATTCGTTTTACATGAAATTTTGCTTCAGGTTTGTTATGATAAAATTACATGCTGCTTTTAGTGAAGAGCTATATGTATTAATGCGCATGATTGTGTTTGCATTGAAAATCTTACACTCCATGAATTTTTTTTCTATTTTTTTTCTTCATTTTTTTCTCATCTTCTATCCATGATGTCCTCTGGATCTTATATTTCTCTGCTAATTTCACTTAAGTGCCCTTTACTGAAAGTTTATCTTATCACTTTGTATAAATTATTCTTGCAAAAAATGCAGTTACAGAAGAAATCAAATGAAATTAAGACAAAAAACTCAAAGGGATAAAAGCAAACATATTCCTGGTCCATACTACATGTATATCAAATAAAACACGTACTGTTTATTTTTTTTAAAGCTGTGTATATTTCAGGACAAGTTTCCCCAAGAGGTTAGAATCACCTTTTGAACTCTATGAGTGCATGAATATTTAAATCCATATCTGTCATTGCCCATTTCCTTCTGATGCCAATTTGACAACTTCCTGCATTAGAGATTTTTCAGCTGATAAACTTGACCACTTTGATTTTTTTCCTGCTTCACTATAATATCCATACCAAGCTGTTATCAACACACAACAGGTACATATAGTATCATTCTCCATAGACAGTAGCCTCTAATACAAAACCTGCTATTAAAAGCACTCAAGCTTTTTTTCTTCCAGTAACTGTTAACATCCTGCCCCACAAAGGGACCTGTAGATCAAAGTAAAAAGAAACAAAGAACAAATAGTGCACCTTTCTCAGGAAGTGTTGATAAATCTCCTATTAGGATACTCTTTTTGAAGTGAGTTGATATGCAAATGAGCCCCTGACCCTACATTCATTGCCCCCTTCCTCAAACACACAATACACACTGAGTCTGTGTGTGCCTATTGTCCCCCCCCCCCCTCCTTCCTCTCTCTATTGTCTTATTCAGGTACCAGCCCTTACTCAGTAAAGCTCCTTTCTTTAGACAAAAGAAGGATAACAGTTAGACCTGTTTGATCAGTCCTGGTTCCCCAGCCCCCTCTTTTCAGGGATAGATAAGTTTGGCAAACAATCTCGGACCAGTCATTCTCATCATTGGATCTTCCCAAGGAAAGACTACTCAAGTTGTTACAAAAAAATCTGATCTAATTTACATTCTGGATTTGGAATCACACCTGTGCTTAAAACATTTTAACTTTGCTCCAGTTAGATACATTGTATTTCTTGAACTCCAGCCATCATTTTGAGGCGCTACGATTATGATATATTCCTCTTTGTTTTTGGATATGGATGCATATTGCAGATAAACCTGTGGACCATATATATACTCCTGGATGTTGTAGGATTTATTTGATTTTTTTTTAATGCCAACCAACCAGCAGTGTCTACATTTGTGGTTATTTTGCATACATGATGTCAATTTCTTAGAACCCAGGATCGTATGCATCAACATCATCTTTATGATTTAAGAAAATAACTTATCCCAGCTCAATCAGTAGTGTCCCAGGCAACCAAGGGACATCGTGTCCTCTTTTGAACTTTCTCTCTACTGCACCTGTTTGTAGGGATTTCCCCTATTTTGAAATTTACCACCATGAATGCAGCAGTGCATCCCCATACCCCGGCCTCCAGTTCCCCCATGCCAATGGTATACTATGCGCAGTGTCCACCAGCTGGTCTAGACTATATGCCAGAGATGCATGAAGCAATGGATTATGTAACAATGGTAATGTTCAACCTTCATTTGTTTTTACGTTTAAGCCTTAATATTCACTTTATTTTCTAGCATTTTATCTTCTAAAATCACCCACTTGTGCATGCTCATGGTACTTATAATTCTTGTTTTATATTTCATTTATTTCATTTTATTCAAAGTTTAAGTGCTTTCAGATATTTCCCCTTAAAAAATAATATGGTCCATGTATATACATGTAGCACAGCTACCGTGTACTACAATTTCACTTGTTACTTGGTATCATATTATTACCTCAGATTTAGCTGAGCCTCCATACATGTACAGGTGCTGAAACATTCAAGGAATAAATCCTATCTTTTATTGGAACTAGAATTAAGTTTTGATAATATTATGGGTGGTTGATTTACTGTATTGGAAAGTACTCAAATTCTTTGCTGGTAATAACTTTCATCAACTCTAGTCTAAATTCATTTTGTTTGTGTGTTAAAAATATCAAGTTAGATGCTTTTCTGTACATCATAGAGCAGTAAGGAATACTGCATTTGATTTCTTTTTGACCACTAAAAAAAAATAGAGACAAAATATCATGCTCATAGACTTCCCAAAAGTGTTTATATAATCCTCCGCCAGTAGTCTTATTTCTGCAATATCCCAACAGTTTCATTTCATAAATGCACTGCCTGCAGTCAGAAGTATCTCCTTGCATTTACATGTTCTAAAATTTTACAGGATTTATTTCAAACTTGAAGTACATCTTTAACGCTATCTCTCAGTTCTCCTCTCTGCGATTGACATAAAAAAGGAAATAGTTTCCTGCTATCCATATCCATGTTTTTTATTAGATTCATTTTTGTAAGTTCTTCGAGAAGACAGGTGCTGATGTAATCATAAAAGAATGAATTAAGTATCAATATAATTTATCTGAGAATTATTATTATCTTTATGAAATAGTTTTTAAAAAGTGATTTGTTGAGGGAAACAGATTTTTACCAACAATATACCCCCAGTATGGATAAATTGCAAATGAATAACCATATCTTATATCATTACTCCAGGCCCCCACATAGACACCCCTCCCCCCAAAAAAAAATTGCCTGAGCATAGGAGACAAATGGGGTGTTGCAAGAAACTTGCGATCGATTGCAAGTCAATTTTTGGTCCCTTAATCTATCATATGTCTTGCAGTTAATTGCAAATTTGATCGATTGCTAATTTACTCCTTAAAACAAGAAGTTTAATCTGATTTGCTACAGCTATAACGTTGATCTATCAGTTGTAAAATTGCAACAGAATATTTGCAATTGATCGCAAATGTTTTCTTGCAACACCCCCTAAGTCATATTTGTGGGAGGGGTAATTGTTCATACAATGGGTCATGAAAAGTGAAAAAGAGCGTTTCTTCATCCCCATTCCTTTTTAGTCCCTTCTATAGTAAGGATACTTTCTTACAGTATTATCCTTAAGCCCTACAAGTGCACATGTACATGCATGTAGTTGAACTTTTCACACTTCTTTCCTGTTTTCCTGTAGTAAAAGTATGTACATAACATACATAATGTATGTGCACTGTATATGTACATTATTAAGCATACTGATACAAATGTCGGTCCACTCAATGCTATGGTGTAAAGCATTAGTAAAATGTAGAGCCTTTATATTGCTTATTTCCTGTTGAATTCTTGGGTCATTACACTGAAGCTAATACCGTGTTTCCTCTTCCTCTGTCGCCTGTAGGTAAAATCATCATTAGCTTCGTTGTTTTTTGGTATAACAAAGATACATAGATATTACACTAAAGACGTATTTGCATTTTTTTACCGTACATTCCCCTACAGGTACTAGAATAGTCATGTGATTTCTGATTGCAGGACAAGAGATAATTATCATAATGGCTCTGTTTTTGTGATTAAGTATTCGTACTGTGTACGTGAATGTGAGAATATTGTTAGAGTAGGCCTATTTGATAAACATTTTAGATGTAGATTTCAGGTATTTATCTTTTATTAACTTCATGATATTTTAGTATAGTATTTATTTTCCGTATAAAAAAGCAAAATGGATCGATAGCCCATATTCAGTTTTGTCAACATGACAATACTGTTCTTCCATGGGATATATATATCAAAACTAAGTATACATGTAGGACAACATTTATTTCATGCAACACGTCCCACTTCAGAAGAATCAAATGACAATAATTACCTGAAAGAAAATGCGAATAACAACATTGTAATAAATGATAATGATGTAATAAACAGTTCTTAGAGAATCATTATACCATAAATAGTCTCTATATGTGTAGAAGAATTAAGGCTAATACAAGTGCTATTGTGCTTCTTAGAAATTTATGTATGTTTTTAACACCAACTACTCTGGTGTTCCTGAGCAAGTTTATCTGCCCCATTGATGCATCAGAACAAGTTACTGTAAATGAACAGGAGGAAAATTGAAGCTCCAAATAAACCGGCTACAATAAAAATCATTGTGTACACTACCCTGTCTTTAACTTTCTATAGACTAATCATAGAGCTATATAATAGCTCCATGGACTAATGTATTTACTTTTTCTGTTGAGTCTTTATTTGAGTGTTGGAGCCCTTGGGGATTGAAGTGATGGGCAGTTCAACTGATTCAGAAATTCAACTGTGTTTTCTTTCAAAGTGTTCCAGTTGAGATGTTCAAAACACTGATAGAACTGCCTGTTTAGCTTTATAAGCCAGTATTTTCACATTACATGTATTTCCAGAAGACCAGAACTGAAGTAATGTACAATTATATAATCTTAGATTACATGTACATGTAGCCTATCCCAGGTTTCTGAAATTGTAGGTGTTGTGGGAAAAAAAAAGAAATGTTGAAACAGCTGTTTTATGGAATCAAATGTGTTGATTAATTAATGAAGTGATAATAATTCTCTTCTGTGTCATTTCCTACATTGTAAGTTCAGGATAAAGTCATGTCTTCATGCTTTTAGAACTGTCTGTTGAATGGAATTACATCAAAAATATTCAGTTTGCCTGATGCTTTGCTGGTTACCATAGCAACACCACACAAGGAAGTGACACATAGCAATTCATATTTGTATATCGTCTGCATTTTGTTTTTAGGACTTTGAAGAAAGTTTAACCAATTTCAAAATCTAATTGCACTTTCTTAGTTCATTCTTTGTCATTTCTTTCATCTGATTTTATAAAAAAAAGTGAAATACCATGGATTTCTGCATTAATGTATTTGAGGCTGAACATTTAAGTAGTTATCAGCCAATTTTTTTTATTGAGTAGATTAATGATTACATACACTACTGTATGTCTTAGTAACAAATTTATATCTGATAGGCATGAAATGGATAACCTCCAAAGAATCTGTAGCAAACGCATTTTCATCAAGCAGTAGACATGGCACTAAATACTACATCTCAATGAATAAATGCAGATTTAAAATGTGACATCTTATCATCACTTTACATGGCCTTTATGTATGAGTAATATAATTGACTATGCATTATTGAATGTTTCTCTTCCATGTTTTGCATAATAATTACAGTGGAAAGGCCTTTGAAGGGGGCATAAGATGTACCGGTACAAGTACATGTAGATAAAGTGGTTACATGTACATATTCATATATAAATGTTGAATTCTCATGGGAATTTGGATCACTGGTTCATAGCCAGGGAAAATAAATAATGTATCAACATAGAAAATATTATAAGTCCATATTTTGATAAGGGGTCAACATTTAACTATTATTTTTCACAACATTGTAATTCAGTTCTAATGATAATGGAGTACATGGTACATGTACATGTAGGCCCTATTTTAGCAATGCTAGAACAAAAACATCCATGAAATCAAAGTATAAAGGTTTCAAACTCCATGCTTTAGAGCTTGCCCTGGATGTTCATGTCATAGATTCTATTAGTGTAGATTGCAGATGTAGATTTCCTTTAGCAAGTTTGCACCTGATACCAAAGTAATCAAATTTTCATAAATCAATTTCGGAAGATGCACTTTATTTGATATTATTCAAGGTAATTGTATAAATTAGCATTGTTATGAATTCAGTTATATCAAGTTACTACACAATGACAATAATGAATTAGCAGGATAATATGATTCCAGGGTTATTAATTAGGAAATGGCTTTTGATTACAATTAGGAGACACAGGTGTGCTGTATACACTGTTATTTGTGTACTGTACTCTACATGAGTCAACAGACATATTACCAACACATATTTTGAAATTAATTGATCGATGAAGATGGTGTGGATATTACTGCTATAGTTTTGTACCTGGATTTAAGTAAAAGTAAGAATTGAATTTTTAATATTTTCTTAATAAATAATGTGGAAATTTTCTGTCAAAGCTCCATTATATGCCTGGAATTCGGTTATACATGTATTTTAGTATGCATCTTGTAAACATCTAATATAAATGCATCCTGCCGAGCAGAGGGTAATTAGTTTTTCATCTTATCATTTCAGTTTTCTCACTCGCTGTTTGTGGAAGTGATGTGGATACCAATAAGATAGGGTCAGGAGGGATGAGATAGGGAGAGAGAAAAGACTCCTTATGGATGGGTAACATTTGCAAATTAAAGTGGGCAGTGAAGCATGTTGGGTTGGCTGTCACACTACGGTGGTTCTTCGTCCAAACCTTAGCGGAGCGTGTTCGATGACTGTGACACCTTCATACTCTATACTTGCTTCCTAAGTCTGTAAATCTGTCATTGGGGCCTCTCTCCAGCTTCTTTTGACATCCTAACCTTAATCCGTAACCATCATTTTAGTTGCATCTCCCTATACCACCATCATCATCATCCTCCTACTACCTCCACTATTCTCAAGATAATGGTGGTATATCAAGATGGTATTCCTGCGTTGATCGTCAAGTTGGTGTTGGTCTTTTAAAGCGGATGCTGGCGTTAATCGCAGTCGTCCTTCCACGAGGTCATCATCTGCTGCCCTTCTGTTGAGATTTCATTTTAATATTCCCCGTTTAACGATAACATCACCCGTTGGTGATTGGTCGTAGTGTCGTCTGGCAAGCGTGGCAACGGGCGTCGTCTTTTCATTAGCGTACGGCGAAGGTAATGGCTTTTCCATCTGAATGTATTTGCCCCGTGAACGATCTCTGGAATTTCTTGCTCCTATTTTTGACTATTTGTGCCATATGTCAGACACGGCTCCTTAGTTATGATGTTTTAACTATTTGAGATATATTTTTGATGAGGATGCTATGTCATATTCAACATGAGTGTGTGTCATGAAGTCACCCTTGTCTCCTTGCTCTCCTAGAGTCATCACCGATCAAGAAAACGATCATCTGATTAATGCTTGCTATCACTGCAAGTGCAGGAATAGATTAAAAACCATGCGGCACGCATCAATCACAAATTGCGATGAATGTTGTCAAAGATCTCTAGCTGATCTCCACTTACATGTATCTCTAGTGATTGCCTTTGCCTTGATCTTGTCATGTTATTAATTGCATCCATCACATTTTGTGACAATCCATTCATGTAAGGAAATCCATCCAGGTGGCTGTATTGAAGTGTATTCCATTATCTGTCAATGATATGATACGTTGACTAACATTCATACAGTATACCTGACATCCACCTTTGTGCCCAAAACCATCTCATTTGCTCACTCTGTTCAGTAATTAGTTCAACTCTCATCCATCCAAATTACATAAGCACATCTGTAAATACACAACCTTGTGTGATATTACCGAAGGAAGCTGAGAACATGCAGGCTTGCAGCAATTTCATGAGGGTGTTTTGAAAGTTTTCTTTCTCAAATATGTGGCAATGAAAGAAATCTCCATGATGATTAAAATTCTGGAGTCATTCTTTTCCAGTTTTTTTTTCAAGGGATATCAAACCTAGATACTCTACCCCCTACTGTGTTTTGTGTGCTAGTATGCATTCAATGTATTTCTAATAAATTGGGATAATATATCCGAGAGTTGATGAACACTGATGAAGCATTTATGCAGATTTACAATATATGAGGTAGACTTTGTTAATAGAAGAAGGGAAGTCCTGATATTTATTTGTACCATCATATTTTAGAAAGTGCTTCCATTTTTATCGTGGAGTTGCTTTTTTATTGACTTGAAAATGATTTAAAATCAAGTGTTGGTGCTGGTGTTGATGGTACAATTCAGTTTGCCTTCCCTGCCGACCTTGTAGACACAAAACCTAATATGAGTTTACGAATATGATCCATATCACATTGACACCTTGTGAGATATTTCTCAGTGTCATTCAAAGTCAGGTGCAATGGCAATGGAAAATTTAACATCACTCCAACACCAGGAAGTCATCTGAAGTCACCCAATGTGTTAATATCTTCTGTAGATTAGGAATATAATGAAACATGACAAAGCTCACAATGAAATTGATAATTTTGATCTCGATATTAGTTATGCCTTATATATTCAGATTCTAGTTTATTCATCATGCCCCCTTTATGAATTCAACATGCAAGCATTCCAGCCGTGATTGACGTAATGTCAGCTATGTGTGTCATTTATCCCCAATCAAAAGGCATTCCTCATCACAAGATTTAGACACAAGAATAGAGAGTGGCGACTACCAACATACCAACTGTCTTAAAAATAGATAGTTCTAAAACAGCCCTGGTGTCATGTTCATTGCTTTTGCATTAAGCACCACCTACGTAGCCGTCTGGCAGTATCATCGTCTCCGAGTACCACAGTCACTGTAGTGTATCTCCCAATAGAGGGCAGCATATACTTATTCCAGTGCTGTGACCATAAACACGACCATGTCTCATCAGTTTGTTAGACAGCATTGTGATTTTCCAAATTCTGCTTTCTGATTGATAATGTGTAATGTATAATGCTCACATCTCTGCCACCTATCACCCTCCTGGATGGAAATGATACCATATATGTTAGCAGATAAACTATGATAGATAGGCCTATTCATTATCTGGTAGATGTAAAACAATTCACTATCATTTCTTGTAATGTCACTACATTTTTTTTTGCTCTTCAAATAAAAAAAAATTGCTGCTTGTAGTCAACTGACTTCAGTGGGGAGGTTAAACTTCATGAGAATTGTGGGGAAGAGGGTATAGGTTAACATTTCCAGAAGGTGTGGAGAGGATATGCAATATTAGGACCTGTGGATGTCATTAACAACTTGTTTACCAGGCAGAGAGGATATTAATTACCTTGTGCTAATTGCTATGATGAAGAGGTTGTAAGAAGGAGCATTAATAGTGAAGTTAAGCATCTACATCTTTAATATCACTATGTTGATATGCATTAATTAGTTGTTCCCAATTTAGAAGATCAGTCTATCCTAGATGAAGTACTTAACCCATTCTTCCTTAATGACGCAAGACAATTCTTAGATTGCTAAGGTGTCATTGCCTCCATACCAAGAGACATCAGGTCATTTCCTTTTCTCATAATTAATTTTCTTTTTGGGCCTAGATCATACCAGGCCAAGCATTGTATGTAAATTATGTTCAAGGTTATAGGAAGTAACTCGTCCAAAGTGGAAATTGTTACATTTCCGGATTTTCCCTTTTAAAATTGCATATTTCATATTTCTTTCTTTATTTCTGCTTCATGCCTCTTCTTGTTTGTTATCAAATTTTGAAATAACTTTTGACTCGAACTGCGTAATTACCCTTTTTTTTGTAATGACTGAGCATCATACAGAAGTCACAGAGAATAACAGTTCAGCTTCAAGCTGAAACATTCATGAAACCTTTGTATTCGATCACACTCCCACCAAATTATGTTCATTGTATGTTCTTTAACTTTGTTATCCTTTATTCAGGTTACATGTGTAAAACTATTTTACAGGTACTTACCAAGTTTTATGGGAAGGGGCACGGTCTACAATTGCCTGTGATGTTTGGGAATTTCTAGTACAATGACCAACCAAAAAGATTTTTGGAGGTTGTGTAAAACTTGATGGTAGTGATAGAAATTAACCTGGATTTCTTTTTCTATTTTATCTTTACAGCAGCACCCACACATGATGGCAGGGCAGCCCCAGCTTCCACCCGGGTCCATCTACCAACCTCAGTTTGCCCCTCAGAATGGTCTTGAACCATACCAACAGGCCCCTCCTGGTGGCCAACCTCCAGCTGCCTATCCACCTGCACCAGCCCCAGTACCTCAGACCCAGCCAGGAGAGCAACCAGTAGCGATACCAGCAGCATACTCACAACCGGGCGAAGTGCCACCGGGATACACACAGACGGCAGAACAGTTCTCACAAGCACAGGCAGCAGCTGCAGCAGCACAGGCCGGAGCGGAACAGGCCGGCGCAACGTCACAACCAAACCTTCTTAGTCCTCAGCCTGTAAGTAACATTAACCTCACCAGAATAAAAAGGTTTGTGATCAATAGCCAACATAACAATTTTGATTGGTTACTAGGTATCGCAGTACCAGTCTGATTAGGCATTGCTATTTTGTGATTGATTGCAAATCTTTTTGTTTTTGGACCTCTAGTCAAGATATAAAGAAAATAAGAAAATTTGAAATATTATGAAAAATATATAATTTAGAAAGTTGCTTCTATTGAAGATGCTTTGAAATGACTGGCGTTTGGGCATTTCCTTGTTCTAATATATATCTATAATTGAAGGCTTAATTTTGAAGAAGGGAAGAAGACAGAATTATCTGTATCCATTGTTCTTGTCTATATTTTTCTGTCTTCCATAACAATAATTGACAGAATATTTTCTAGCATGAGCATGATGGACATTCTGGTGTCCGTGAGGTCATACGCTTCAAGTTCCATCTTCTCCAAGGGAGTTAGTTTGGAAACATTGGCTTGGAGCGAGGGTTGCGCTGCGTGGCTCAGAGATGTCAAGAGCCAATTAAGTTGACACTTAATCGCCGCGGCCGCTTTACTTTACAGCCCTAAAACTGCTTTCTCTTTTCTTGTGAAGAGAGTTCATAAAATGCAACCGAACACGCCAAAATGGTATTGATTGAAGACTGTTGATACCCACTTTGATGTGGCTGTCCAAGCATTGCTCACAACAACAGCCATCCAAACATGAAGGGCTTGGCTCCTTTTTCATGTATGCAGTTTTTTTATTGTTATTTTGATTTGCTTGTAATTTTTATATACATTTGCTTAACACAAAGATTTCTTCTTTCCTTGGTATATTATTGACTGAAGAGTCTTTAGAAATTTTGATAAAAGTAATTTTTTATTTGTGTGTGGGGGGGGGTGCTTGGGATGAGCATATGTTATCGTAGAGGAAAACCAGACTCTTTCCTGTTTAATGAAATAAAGTCAGAGAATTATACAAGCAGATGCCTTGCCTGCAGGAGTCTTTCAACGGCCTGGTATTAGTCGTCACACTCTCTAGCCATTTGATGGAGAATTGAGTACATCTAATTAATACCTGGAAATTCCATTTCTGGAGCGGATCATCTCCAACTGCTTTCTTTTCCATGTATGCCTCGCATACATGTACAAATGTCTAGCTTTAAAAACCTTCTTACTCAATGTACAACATCCATGGTCTGTCTTTCCAATGCTCTGTCATAAAAGTTATGTAATCACAACTTTTCCGTTCATTTCTTTTATGCTCCTGTACGTCTTTGAAAACTGCAATTGGATGGTAAAGAAATTCTGGTGTGAAGGCAATTTTGGTTGCTCCAAAGCTAGCCAGCCTGTCGTGAGCACGTCCCATCAAGATTAAAAATTGATCAGTGCCTGGTCGTTGGGGCGTGACCAGTGCCTGTCAGCTTCCGTTCCGCTTGGTCCTTCACATGCCTAACATGGGAGGGTGGGTATACATGCTTCAATATAAGCATAGATACAACTTCAGATGTGAATACACAGTGGATGAGTACTGTGTACATGTATCTCACGAAAGCTATAATTCCCATCTGGCGTCCCATCATTATCACTTCTTCCTCTGAAATTTCATCTGATTTTTTTTGCCAGAAAGATAAGGTGATGATAGGCGACACAATTAGGAGCATATGGTACCGATCTTCTTTCTCATTTATTAGTTTTCTCACAGTGAATTATGTGTGAGCAGTATCATTTGAGCAAATTTCACAGAATATGTTTTATTGCTCATGAGATTTGATATCGGTAATTATTGCTGAACATATAAAGCACAAGCTACCTAGAAGAGTCACGCTTCACTTGCTCAAACTATATTTGACGGAGACATGAGGTGCAATTATAATTTATGTGAAATGATGCAAATATTGCTCAATCTGGTCTTATTTTCAGCCCCTTAATGATCTCTGAAAAAAGCCCCCAAAAGTTTTTCCATTTGAATATGTTTTGTAATAAGTCTTTCTCGCTCTCAAACGATGACTTTCCAGTATTTTTTTACATGTAATATTGAATGTTGAGTAACCATTAGATGACAAAGACAGTTTATCTGGTTGTATACAATGTATCTATCTACCTATCTATCTATCTACTTACCTTTCTATCTATCCATCCATCCATCCATCCATTCATCTCTGTTTCTCTCTCTCATCTGTGCTGTCTGTCTTACTACCTGTTTCTAATCCTTTCCCTCTGCCTGTCCATCTCTCTTTCTCTCTCTCTTCTTTCTCATTTGCATTGTCTTGACATAGCTATCCTGGTCGATGAGTATGATCATCTTTTTTTTAAGAGCAGCTGGGTATTATATCACCTTTCATATCACTTTTCCAGTCTGCCCCAAATGTTTTACCCACTTGAAAGCTTCTTAAAATTACCATCCACAATAGAAGTGCTATATCAGTTACAGCTTATGCCCTGTGACCTGCAATCGCTGTAAGATATACAACTATTTGAGCACAATATGCAAATCAGATGACAGATGGGGTCAAAGAGTATCGTAAAAACCATTGCATGATGGGATATGTATGGGTCCTTGCCCATCCTGCCCAGCTGATCGTCAGAGGGGAAAGTTATGCCAGTGTTTGTGTGTACCAAGAGTTTATGGTGAGGTATGTAAGCATACGCTGTTGATGTGTACACACAGCCAGGACGAATAGCACTTATGCGTGTACATGGTGCAACACTCGGATGACAACCAGCTGAGGAAAAGAGAAGAGAGTTAGCGCTTGACTTGCTTGCTGGTCGATTGAATGGGTGGTGACACAGAGCTGTTGACTTGTAGCTGCTTCTCAACTTGTAGCCATCGTAACCCCATCCATCGTTTTCATCAGTCAGTCACCCTGGACCATTGCATATTTTACATAAACACACCATGGGTATGCCAATCAGCTAACCATTCACACTTCAAACTGACTTCATTGTACCAGATTACAAGTGGACCCTCCCCCCTCTTTCATTTGGATGCCCTGATACGCCTCATCGATGTAATCATGCAGGTAGTCTGTTTGAATGCAGAGTATCTACCTCTCGTATGAATGTAGGAATGAGGATTGAGATACAGGATTTGAACAGGACTATTGGTAAGGACAAGGAGGATCTTGACAAGTGTGCGAGAATCAACATTAATGTATCCTATCCTAGTCATAATGCTCATGTTAACTTATCCATCAGTGTAGCTGGAGAGTGTTCTTTTGATTTTTCCCAATTTCTTAATCTAGAACGAATTGTGACTTGATATGCCTCAGGCCGTCATTAACTCCTGTTGATCATCACAGACTTTTAATCATTATCCATTTCCCTGAGTAAACTCTCATTTCGGTTATCGAACTCTTGCGATTCAATGACTTTGACTTCCGCAGCCATTGTGTTGGCACCCACTCCCCAATCGTCATTGGCACGGGAACGTCTGGCACCACCCGCTCCCAGACTGGCCCTCCAGGACTTAGGCTACGGGTACTTGCCCCCCGTAGCAACCGCAACAGCAGTGGCTGGAACTGCCCCAACGAGTATTCCAGAGAGAAGGACAACATTCATGCTTCCCCAAAATATCCAGCTCCTTGCGGCAAGCCACAAGGTAAATGTTGTCGACTGTAGATCTTGTGTAAAAGACTGAATTCCGGTCAAATCTTTTAAACCCATCCATCTGTCAATATCTTCATTGCAATACATGTTATTTGTTGATAATTTTCAGCAATATGTTTGGAATATTATGCCTTAATATCTCCAGAATTCTTTGTGTAGGATGTAGAATTGCATCAACTTGCTCTTAGTCCTAAATTCCTAACATGAATTTACATGTAGATGTAGTTGCAGCCATCCAGTGAAATCATCAATTGAATTCATTATGAGTTTAATCTTATCTTATCATACATTGTAAGCATAATAAATAAGAAGAGTTTATGCATATCATTTATATAGTGTGCATGCTGTCAATAAAATGGAAATATATAATTTAGTTACATCTGTTTGGAAACCTACACTTAATTTGGGGGTCATATTTTTATAATGATGAATTATTGCAATCTAATGTAGATGTATACACACATAGATATGCCAGGAATAAATCTCTCTCCCTATCTATCTTGCATGCATGTGGAAATCCAATTGGATAGGTTATTTTCTTTGTCAATTGTAAGTATTAGAAAACGATGCTGGCATATGAGATGCTTTTTAGAATTATGCTGGTACAGGTTCGTCTATAATTATATATAGCACAGCTAGCACTACCATCCAATTGACTACACAAAAGCAATTTTGTTAAGTGCTTTTTCAGAATTCATATCTAACTGGTATAATAATCTGTAGCATTTTTTTTAAACTTTATATATTTGGAAGGACGCTGCATAATTTTATGGAGAATGATGATATTGTGAAAATTTTGTTGAATGTAGTAGTTTTGTTATCTAGCTGAAAGATAATAATTGTTTGACACTGTCCATGGAGTTTTTTTTTCAATGTCAGTTTCCCTTTATATTAAGCATAAAAGAATGCTGATTTCAGTATAGATTGGCTATTTTATTGAAAGTATAAAATGAATACCTAAGACCATATTTGTACAAACTTATATAGACTTTACTTTCTGAATTGATGTCAAAGGCTCAGATATTTTACTCTTTTAGAAAACATTGAGAAAGACATAGAGGGAAAGGAATAGAAAATGAATAAAAGAAACATTAACGTTTCATGGTAAGTCAATACATCTATCTGAGCATTGTCAATACAATTGAAAAAACCTTTCAAGATGGTTTTGGGGTCATTCCCTGAGGGCAAAGCCCCCATTACCCGTCTCTAAAATTATTATCTTCCTTTCTTTCATAATTCCTATCAGGTTCAGGCTGCTTTTTTCGTATTTTCTTGAATAGAAAGCCTTCTTCCACTCCTCAAAAATAGGCATTTGTTCCCACTGCCCAAAACATGTTAGTTTTCTAGCTTTGTGTTTTGTTCTCCTTCTCTGATTTGAGTAGTATTCTAGAACTCATACTCCTTGCAGTGGGACTGTCAGAGTTAAGAGCCAAACCCCTAGAGATCGTTATCCTTTTCTGCAAAGAGCTTGCATTAAAGAGATAGGACACCTCAAGCAAGATGTGATATTAACCACTAAACTCCCATCAACGATTTTAAAACCCTCTCTACCATTGGGAACATGCATGGCTACTGGTCTTGGAAGGGTTAATCTAAAGAGCTTTTACTGACAGGTGTGTTATGGATGCTGGATGACCCAGTTGATATATATGTTGCCATCTTATCTTCGTAAACCTCCTCTGGCTATGAACTAAGAGATGCTTTCCACTAATTAGTAGTAGGATGGCATCAGACATATGAGATGACCCCCCCCCCCCCATTCTTGCACAAGGGAATCAATAAGAGAGCATTGGACTCTATTGGAGAATAGCTTTTAAAAAAGAAAAAAAAATTTCAATGGAACTGATTAATTGTATAGCAATGGTTGTAGCTGAGAAAGTTTCCTTTTTTGTGAAATCACTGTATCAAATTTATCATGTACATTAGCAGTTAATAGAATATAGATAGTTCTTTAAGTTTAGCTGTAATTACACTCAACTTATCCCATGCCCTTCCTTGTCGAATTTTATTCTGTACTTCTGCCCCCCCCCAAAAAAAAAAATTACTGAGAATATTATGGGTATCATTACCCTCTCTACCCCCCCTGAAAAAAAAAACACTCATGTATCACGGTCTTGTAATTTCTCATGTTTTACCGCACAACCTATCTCCTTTCCTGATTCCATCTCAAGATAGTCATTCATTTCCCTGATCACTCAGTGTAATTTCCATGCAGATCTCTTGATTACTATTCAAACCTTGATGCCACCATACGCCACCGTTTAGGTGTGAAGTCTAATCATTGATTCTGTCCCCGCCAATCAGTCACAGTTCAATTTTGGCTCTGTGGCGGTTCAGCTGAGCCCAATCCACTCACTATTCATTAAATTTCTATTCTTTGCTTTTTATCCATCTCTCTACATCCATTCCTATATCTTTTGGCCATGTCTTTATAGATATATCTTGACTATCTCTTTTTCTGTTTCTTCTCTTCTTCCCTTCTTCTAGCCTCCTCTCTCCTATCCCTCTATCATTTTTCCGGTTTCTTTTTCTCTTCCTCTCTTTCAGTCTCTGTTTTCCTCGTGTCCTTCCACTTCAATCGTGATATTTCTACTTTCCATCTAATTTCTTTCTCTGTTTACTGTGGCTTTGAATAACATTGCTAGCTAGTTTGAATTTAGCTGATGATTGTAAGATCTACCATGTATTCACAAATTTTCTGTTTCGCAAACTAATTTCTTTAAAGTGAATTTTTTTTGAAATTGCGTTATGAATATCTCCTCTGCATCAGCATTATCTGTCATTAGCTCAAATAAGGTAATACATGTAGAACTGTATTTTGACTTTGTCGTTCATGAGTATCACCTTGGGAATAATGAATAAGCATTTTTTAGAAATGTTTTGATATGATATGCACAGTTCCAGAACCCCCCCCCCCCCCATTTACTTTGTAATTTAATTGTGATATTAGATCGTTGTTTGCCTGTATACCTGGGAACTTTAAGTGTTCTTTCATCAGAACTGCTCCTTTGGGGTTGATTTTAAAGAACCAATGTTATTAGGTATTGATTCTCAGCTGTGTTTCTTGATAACAAGGATTTTATTGCGTAGATATATCTAGAAGACAATTAGCATGGATATCAGTGTTGTCTTCGATAGGCCGTCAGTATTCTTGGCTTCCATTGACATAGATTTCTGTACATTCAGCTGCCAGCTAGAGGGGCTCCAACAACCTCGAGGTGCTCTAGAAGAATATTAGAGATTAACAACAAGGAGACAAGGCATTAGCATTCGAGAAGCACCGACATCGATAACAAAAAGGAAGAGGGAAAGTAGAGACAAACCATCGCCCCCGCATGCGCCCCACTCTATGACAAGTACCAGGGGCACGCACCAATCAAGCAATTGATTTTGTATACAGAAGTGCTCACGGGCGCATCGGAGCTCTTGATGTAAAATGTTGAACTTGGTTTAATCGAAAACCAAGCTTCACGTGTTGTTATTTTCATTATTAGTATTGCTGCTGCTTGTTATTAGTTAGCACCTAGAATGGTAGATCTCATGATTATTACTCTGATTGGTGAGAGATAGGGGTAGAGCTCGGGCAAGGCGAGACAATGAAAGGTGTAGACAACGTGTTAGAGCCATCATTATGCCCTGTAATATGCCTCACTTGTTGCATGTTGGTACTTGACAAATACGAGCGGCCAAGCAAGGTGCAGAACGGAATAAGCACCAAAGCATCTTGATGGAAGCTGAAACTAAACTGCTCATTTCATGGAGATGAATTACACCTTGGGATATGAAAAAGAGCAAGGCTAAGTAAGTCAGCAAGACCAATACTTAAAGGAAGAGGGGATATAAGGACGGTAAAAGAACCTGCTGCGAGACTCGACTAAAATTCACCCCGGGCAACGAAAATTGATGTCGCATTTTGCGTGGTTGTGCGGAGGCTCGCGCAAGGAGGGACGAAATTCGAGCCGTTGCTTGCTGGTTCCTTTCTTCTTTCTCTTTCCAAGACGACGTGTGGTTGTCTTGGGGAAAAGTAAGCCCCATAAGGGTTTGCAGCGCTCCACGATCGGCCACAACAAGTGGTGTGCCTGATGTGAGAGGAAGCTCCCTGATAAATGCTCTCCATCCATCTCCAAACCACCAGAGATCGAGAAAGAAAAAACAAAAGCAGAATAGGGGTCTTTTGAGTAGGAAGAAGAGTAGGGCCGGGTAAAAGACTTGAAAGCATGCTGTTTTTTCGTCGATGATGCTGTAAACTGAGAAGGATAAATCACATGATTTTGAGGGACAGTGCTTGATGTATCGTAGGTGATCTATCTTGATGTTTGGATTAGATATAGGATGGCTTGGCTGCATGCTCCTTGGTTTCATCTACATCCATTTGAGGTTAGTCACAAACCTTTCTCATCTCACCCTCGTCAAATCGCAAGACATACACAAGTGCTGGAATGGAGAAAAGGGTTTTAGTGAAAAAAAATATTCTGCTCAAAACTTGCCTAAGTTTGAATTCCCAGTGATTTACTTGATGGTGCAGTTCATTGCGTGAATGTAAATTGTGTTAATCTTAGGAGAATCCAATTATTTTACATTTGGGTGCATATACATACATAGTGTCTTTAAGACAGCAGAGTACATACACATAATCCTTTTTTTTTACATTCAGTGTATCTTGTATTTCTCACTTTGGGTAACTTATTTTGTTTTGGTTATTATGATTTCTTATTTGTATTGGTATGACATGATGAAGGTCTGGCGGTTGTTTTAGATGTATACCTGACTAAGCAGCTTCAGTACTTTTTATTGACTTTTCATGTTATCTCAAGTTCTATATTTTCAATGCCCTTTTTATTTGATTTCAAAGTGCTCACATGGGGGGGGGGGGGGGTCTGATTCCAATTCAATAAAAAATTCAATGGATTATGCAATGAGTAAGATCTGTTGCTATGTCAGTGTGTAAGTTAGCTTTCTTCATATTTGTAGATTCATTGAATTTAAAAAAAAAACATGGTGCAAGAAGCCAGTTGATCTTTTCTCATATATTCAGTTTGCACAAAAAATTGCGGATGAAAAAATATTTGGAACTACAAACAGGATTTGCTCTGATCTCCATTATCCATAAGAGAGTAATACCCCTTTCATAAACCCAATTAAAATGAATTAGGCGGCTAATAGCAGCATAATTTGGTCGTAAAATTGGAGGAGGACAAGAGTTATCCGCATTACTCTGATGCTGCTATTATCCGCATAATAGCGGCATCGGGATAAGATTTTGAGTTTATGAACGCATTTCCAAATAATGCGGATAATTGCCATGGTGCGGTCACAAGGTCACCCTTTTCCAACACAACCGCATCGGAGGGGGCGTGTCCAGTTGTCATGGTGATTATCCGCCTTTTTCAGGACGGGCGCTCGTAAAAATGATGCGGCTTTTTTTCGGAGTTTATGAACGCAATTTTTATTGAATTATCCGCATTACTCTTAGGCGGCTAATTGGAGGATAGGTTTATGAAAAGGGTATAAAAGAATGTTTTGCTTATTGATGTAAGAAACATTTGCTTTTTTGTACATGCATTCATAATTTGGTCTGTAGAAATATGGCAGGACCGGTTTGTTTCGTATTGAAGGTTTCATGAGCATGTAAAGCTTACTAGTATATATAGAGCTTATCCTACTGTAAATCTATATATGTGCATGGACAAAAAGTTAAAGAGAGAAAAAATATTGTTTGTACCATATGGTTAATAACAAGTCACACCTGTTGTTTACAGGGAGATATCCTATTAATATTCACCATGAAAGATGCTGAAGCCAGACTCTTTGTTAAAGGGAAATAGTTGCCTTTCAGCATGCACCCGTACTTCGGAATCATACATAATGGTCTGATTAACGCCTTGTGACATTTTTACAGGTGACGCGACATTACTAAACTACCTTTTCCCAACCTGGACGCATCTATCTTCCCTTATGCTGTCCTAATACACTTACATGAAGCTGTATACGGCTCGTCTTTTCTCATAAGCAGGTTCAGATGGGTTGCTTGTCGCGAAGTTTCTCTGGCAATCGACATCTGGACGAAGGCTTGAGTGTCGGGTTGGAGTGGGCCATCATCAATCATGTAGTATGGCCCTAATTACCCACTAGTTCCTGTTCAGAAGATACTTTCTGATTCATTAGATGCCAAATTCTTCAGCTCCCATGCTCTGTAATCATACCAAATGTCCGCTGACGTTGTTTTCTCTGGGTTCACAGCTGTAGTGCTTACTACATGTATGTCTAATGTACGTTATATATATTCTAGATTCACTTGAACTTGTTGATATCTCTCGCCATCATTGGAGTTTTCTCTCTTCTCTTAATGTATTCCATCTGTAATTGTCAAGCTTACTTTTCTTCTCTGATGCAAATGCTCTTCCAATTCTTCTTCACTTTTTGAACAATTTTCTTTCACTTGATACTATCATTTTCTTATCTGCACTCCCTTTTTGTGTCTCCTATTAAAGTTATTATATGCTGGTCAGACTGTTTTCATCTATTTCCTTTCATTTTGCTTTTATAAAACTACATGCATCTGCAATCCTGGTGGTAATGTGTTTGTTCCTGATGAGATACAATGATAATTGTCATTTTATTCTGTAATTTATTGCAGGAGGGATGCTTATATATCAAATTCACATAATGAACATAATGTGTCAGTGATCTTTTCATGAATCCTAAATATGTCATCCTAAACCATTAAAGAATACAATGATTAGATTACTCAAAGTATGCGTAGGATACTCTCCGCCCTTTCGCAAGGTAAAAAAAATATTGTAATTTGAATGATGATTCCAGTGAAAAATAAGGCTAATGACGAATATTTAGCATGTGTGAAACCAAACTAGAACATGATTAGAAGTAAAAATGCTAATCACAGTCAAGGTTACAATAGCAATCATCGTAACAAGAATATTCAAGATTCATTTATGAAAAGGCCGAAAGTTTTTTCTAGATACTGATTAGAGAATGTTCTGTGAGCCTTCACAGTATGAATGCAATGCATTCATCCTTTGCCAGCCATTTAGGATAGATATTTGAAACGTAGGTATATCAAATCCTATGTGTTTCAAATATAATGTTTAAAGAAGGTGTTAGTTTACATAGATTCCAAGTTGTATAGTTTTTCTTTTTTATTCATGTATTTTTTGTACACTTGTTTTATAAATTGCAAAGGTGGATTTTAAGATGGTTTTCATACAAGTGTATTTTTTTCTTGGTATTGTATCAAGCTACATAAAGGAAAATAAAAATGAAAAAGGTTTCTATTTGAAATAGTGCCTCAAAGTTTTCTTTGCATGCTAACAAATAAATTGCTAGGATAGTACAAGTCTTGCATCTGTTGATCAGTTTACCATATGGTAAAGTGGTGCATTATTTATGCTTTGTGCAGAGTACAGTAACTGCACTTCTGTGTCATTATTGTCGAACAGGAGAGTCTCTCTACCAGTGCTTCACACTTATACCTTGATACAACTAAGCTGTTTATACATAAATTATCAAGAATCAAATTGAAAAGATAACAAATGATAGATTTGCCTCCAGACCATCTGATCTTTTACAATGCATCAAAACCACCAAAAGTGAATTAAAATGTGGCAAACATGGTTAACCATGGTATGAATCTCAGGGCTATGCAGTGTATTTCATCAAGCCAACCAAAGGCTCATTTTAAACCAGCTAGAACAACCACCCTGCATGAAGAAAATCTCTCTCCATCTCTGCGTCTTCTTCGACAGACTGTTTTCTCATTAAGGCCGGAATTACTTGCACGATTATCATTTAGGGAGCTGAGGGACAGAGAAAGAAGGGAAGCGGACATAGAGGAGAGGGAGGCGGAAACGGAGGGTGAAATTTGGATCCCAGTTTTTTTAATAATAACTCAATTTTGCCTCACCAGTATAAAGGCAAGGCATATACCAGTGCCAAAGGAATGCCTTCTGTTCGTGTACATGTTTGTTGGTTTGGAGAACAAGCCCCCTTTCTCTCCTTCTATCTCTCTCACTCTCTCTTTCTATCTCTAATCTTGCTAGACATATTGGGTTTGTGTTGCACATGGCTGCACTTCAAATGAAGTTTAGGAGGAGATATTAAAGAATTCAACGGGGAGGAACCAATGCACATGCCAGACCAATCTGCCTTTATTTCAATACTTGACTTTATCAAACTCATATCTCATCCCTCTATCATCTCTTGTCTACTGGTAAACCGCTGTTGCTTTCAAAACTGTCACTTGGGATCCACCTTGCCACACTGGTTGCACCAGTTCCTTGAGCTCTTACAGGAAGGACACTTTGAAGCATGGAAGCTTTGTTCAACTGAACTGCTTGATCCGAACCTTTGAACTCAGGGTGTCTCATGAAATCTTTTGACTTCATGAATCTCAGGGATTCTGTAAATGGACCTTGTAGCCTGCTAACAGATGTCACAACTTCTTCACTGCTGTGTTGGTTTGATCAATGTTGTACTCTGTGATTCTCGCTTTATTGAACTTTGACATTCTACCTTCATTCACGTATATCAGTCATTCTAACTTGGCAAACATTTTGCAAAAGCATATCTTCATATTATTAGTTGGAACTTCTTGAATACATTTATATTCGTCAGATTTTTCTACACGAGAGGGAAGAGCATTATTGATTAAAACAGGACAGATAATAGCACTCCACAAGATTATTGACCACCTCTAGCCACAAGATCTGCCAGAATTTGTAAACAGTAGAGTCTCTAGAGTCTGTCAGGAGCTAGAATTCTCCCCTGATCCAACTAAGATGTACCAGCTAAGCATTGTGGTAATTCTCATCCATTTTTTTGTTCTTCCTCAAACACAAATCTAGAACTGTGCTATAATTCCATACAGCTCCCCATTTTTTCCTCACCTGATATTTTTTAAGAGGCGGCTGTGTATGCGTCTGTGTTTGTGTGTGTATGCCGGTGAACGAACTTGTAAACATATACGCTGGATGCGCCTCGAGGTCGATATCTTGCGTCTGCTCTTACCAGAACCGTGGCGCGTGAATGGAATGCAAATTCGTCCAGAAAATAGGGGTAGATTTGGTTATGGAATATCGCGTCCTGGGGCACTTTCCCAATCTAGACTGTCTCCCACACAAGAGATTGCCACTTGGTTCTAAATCTTATGAAGATGTTAATGTATTACACGAGAGCTGCATGCCGTATTACGTATGTACACATGGCAAGCAATTACTTTGTGAGGATGCGATTTCAAACGGGTATATTTTGGAGTCTCTCACAGCCCGTGCAATGCTGAGAGGAGCTCATTTGGTATTCAAAGCAGGGAGGATCGGAAGAAGCATCAGATATCAGATAATAGCTTGGGATTTTGAGGACAGGAAAAGGATTGTGAGGGATGATGTGCTCTACACTGTCAAGAAGATGGAATGCCCACTTCAAATCCAAGGCTATAACCTATTTTACAAAAGCAGAAATAAATCCTATAAACTGCATAAATTATCCAACTGCGGAATGTACTGTTCCATATGTTTGTATTTAAGGCCAATTGAGAAATTATGATTATAGGAAATTTATTACTTTTTGGGGTAGTCTTTTAAGTCTGATCATTTCATTACATAAACATAGTTTGGGTACTTTACATACATGTATACTTTTACTAACTCTATATTCTAGCTTCTCTTTCAATTTCTAAGATATGCTCTACTTGACCCACTTACTATTGAAAATTCTCCAGTTTCTGATAGGTGTGATACAGGGATTACTGGGTGATTTTTGCGTTTATTTTGGATATGTTATGTGAGGATTCCTATGCAGTGCAAAAGAGTAGTGTCAAAACTACACTTGGATTCATTCTAAGAGGACCACATCAAGCATATTACACCACTGTTAGTTCATGGTGTTAGCTCAACACCTTTTGGTGTTACATTCAAACTGCCTTTAACACCTGAATGTTTAGTTGTATCAGATCAATGACTATAGTGTTGTTTAAAAATTGTAGTTTTATGGTGCTAAGGAGTTCCTATTAAACAGGATTTTAGAAGATGCACCTGGCTCAAACAGAGACCCTATACCATTCATATCAAAAGCAAATAATCTAGCCTAGCTTTTAAACATGGTTTAAATTTCATCTGCGTTCTTATATACAAAATTTGTCTATAAATAAAGTCCTTTTTGCCGTGGGTGGAAAGATTGACATATCGGTCCATTGCATATCTGCCCACAAGTGCAGGGGCAGGAAATGTAACTAATTCGCTTCCATTATCGGCCATCGTCCGCCAAACAGAAGACACCAATGTGCCCTTCTCGTTTGAATGATTGAAGGAGTAGGAATGCCGCGTATACCGTTTGAATTTTCGGGAGCTATTTGCGCAAATTGATGGGGCGCAAATGGGCAAGACATGCTACTAAACGAGAGGAAAAGTTGTGCAAACAGAGCGGCAGAACGAAATCGAATCATGATATGGAATTTGGGGAATTATTTGATCAAGACCCTGGTCTGTGCATGGTTAGAATGGAGCATCTGTTTTGGATAACAGTGTGAGTTGTCTGTGTTGGGAAAAAAGCAGGTTGGTGTCAATTGTGGAGTATGTGTCGAGTAAGAAGTTTTTCTCTAAATACATGCTCCATTAATCATCCTTTTTTATACAACTTCATGACTTATTTATAAATCAAAAGACCACAAGTTTGTGGGTTTTTATTGATTATATATGCATATGCACTACATGTGCATTATTAACATTTTTTCTTTGTTTCAGATCAATTCACAAATAATATCTCATTTTAACAGGAGATAAAAAAAGAATGTTTGTAGAAATGAAGTTGAAAAACATGTCTGCAAACATAGCTTGTGTTCTTAGCTAGTTTCCCATCTATTCCTTGTGAGCAAGTAACATCGAAAATAAAGAAACAACATAGATTGTCAACTATAAGGATGATATCCTAATATGGTGGGTATGCTTTAACGAATGTGAAGAAGCATGACATCGTTTCCCCTAGATGGGACTATTAATAAACAGACCCACAGGTGTAGAGTAATTTTCACAATATCCCCGGACCCTATACTGGTATCAAGCCAATATGGCTCTATCGGCTGCTAGATACATCTTAGTCACCTCACTGCAAGAAGGTCTTTATTGCTAGGAATACATAACCGGAGTTAGGGCCTTCTTCCAGCAGTAAGACGTTATCAAGCTTGTAATACATTTGTCACTGTCACTGCCTGGTGATACCAAGTGGAATGGCAGATCATTTTGTAAGCTTTGTTTGGCTGCAGATCTTTGCCAAGAAATAAACCTCTTCTTTGATTGTTTGTAAAGAGGAAAGTTTAATTTTTTTGAATTACGGCATCCATTCCAGGATTCGATGTTATTGATATTTACTCCCATTATTAACTAAAATCACATTTCGTCGTGTCGGTACAGGAATGCCTTTAGCACCACACTTTTGCATGCATGCAGAAACGCAGTAAGTTGCACGCAGTAGGGCATTGCGTAATGGGCGTTTCTGCACCGATAAGGTGTGCAGAATTGTGGTGCGAAGGGCGTTCCTGCACCGACACAATGATTTGTAAAAAGTAATCAATGTTTCTCAAGAGTCTTTCAATGTTGCTGTCAGTAATTCTTTACAAATTTTGAGTGTAAAATATCATGTAGCTATCATATCCTGTTAAAGATAGGGATAGAATTATTCAGGTCAAGGGTAGCTTGCTACTTCTGCTAGTAGCTTAGAATTCATTGGTGATGTCTTGTGCTTCTAGACCCTTAGTGTGCCATGTTTATCTAGAAAACAGATATCAAATTACAGTTAACAATTGAACCTTCAGGAATAATAGTGATGTGGGTGGTTGATTTGACTGCATGAACTTCATTGAACTTACTTTTAACTGCTTAGAATTATTTTACAAATGATTTTATAACATCTACTCATAAAATGGATTGAAATTAGGGCTTTGGTAATCTTTTATTGACCAAAGTCAGTCAGCGATACATTAATGTGATGTAGACCCATTAAAAAGGATATTTCCTAGACCATTTCACTCATATTTAATGATATTCATTTAATTTGAAATAATATTTTACTGAAGCCAGTTTGTCATAGTTAGCAGGTTTATATATAAACCCTTTTATCCTCAGAGAAGTCTTTATAGGCAGGTTGAACTGTTAGCTATGTATCAGGGTTTTGTGGTTCCCACACGAGTTCAAATGAGTTCAAATCTATATCTCTGCTATCCTTGACAAGTTAACATCTTTGTTTTTCTCCTCGACTGACGAAAAGGCCAAATTAATCGACGCTGTCGCCTCATGTAAAGAAGGGGAAACGAAGATGAGAAAAATGCATTAAGGAACTGTCGTTGCTAGTGGCTATACTCTATGGTAATGAAGGGACATTTGATCCTGTGGGTATCATATGTAGAGATCTATGCAGAGATTCCCTTCCCAGTGACAGCGAGATGCTTATCTTCTAAGGAGTAGGATTGCATTCAGGTCCATTTGGACACCTACTTAAATCTAGAGATTTCAACTTTCTGACTCTGAGGGGATGTAGATGTAAGCCTCTTATCTCCTTAACAGAAAGAAGGAGAGCAGTTACAAAACTGTTCCTCCTGTGGCCTGTCTCGATCTACTTAAACCTATCCAAAGACCATCATTTTTTGAAATAATAATATTAATAATGTGAACTTTTGTAATGCAGAAGTAACCATCATTAAAAGTGCTCATGGTGCAATAAAGAAAAAAAAGGAGAAAATATAAACCTACTAAAATTGGAAGTAAAAATAAAATGTACATCTTTATTGGACCTGGATATCTATTGTATTAAATTATTAATATATTTTGTATCGATATATATTTGCATTTTTTAGTTCTTTCTGATCAAGGTTTTATTCATATTAGTTTTTGTCTTAAAAAAACAACATATTTCCAACTTTTCCATATCTATTTTCAGAGGGTTTAAATATTGACCCTCCTTTTCTACTCTGTACCTCTTGGTGAATAATTTAATTTAACCAAATTTTTGTTTCTTTGCTTTGTTTGATTTCACCAGGGCGATGCACAAGCATCAACGAGTCAACCCCAGCCTTCCGAAGTGGTCGGTCAAGCAGTAGCAGTAGCAGCCGGCAAGCCTGGTGAAACACCCAAAAGGCTTCATGTTTCAAATATCCCATTCAGATTTAGGGATCCAGACCTCAGGCAATTATTTGGGGTAAGTAAAAGGCATCTTGATCTCTCTGTTCCAGTCTCTTGTGGTACCCTTTTTATCTGTCTATTCCTGCAGATATCTTTCTCTCTCTTCCTTCTCTGTTTCTCTTTATCCACCTCTCTCTTTCTCTCTTACATTTTCCTTTTTTCTCTCCCCTTCCCCCACCCTCTACTCTGCAATCATCTTCCTCTCATACCCTCCGTCTTTCTCATCATTTCACTCTCTCTACTTCTGGACCCCCTCCCACTCTCTCTTTCTCTTTCTTCACTTTTCCCTCTCACTCTTCCAGTCTTTTCTTCTCTCTCTCCTTCCCCCCTCATGAACTCATTTCCTCCCTCCTAACCTTCTGTATATGAGCAATACCCTTTATTCATTTTACTATCTTCCCAAGATATGAATGTGTTAATGCATTGACCTTTTTTTCAAAAAAAAATACACAAAAATTATCCAATAGAAAATTTTATTTTCAAAATAAAAGAATTGATACAGTATTATAATTTTGTACAATCCCTTTGGATATAATATAATGTGCATTTTCAATGTAAATTCAAAAGGAATGCTGGTGTGGGATATATAATTAAAAAATAAGTGTATTTTTAAAACTTAATGAATTTACTTAACTAATTAATATACATTCAGGCTTTAATTGTTAGTCTTATTAAGGCTTATCCCACTGTTAGATAGTGATAAGCCCATTGCTGGCAATAAAAATTCAATGACATATTTAGATACACCATGTCATCCATAATGTTTTTTTTATTACTGTTAATCAAAGTTCATTAACATAGATAACCATTTATTCCTATTTGATATGACTTCATTATTTTAAATTCTGTATGTGTACATCCATTTTCCCCCTCTTTCTCTTACAAAGGCCTTTGGCACCATATTAGATGTTGAAATCATTTTCAATGAACGAGGAAGCAAGGTATGTATTCTGTTATCCAATCTTTATAATTCAGATTTTGAAGAGTTGAATGCCTGAAGGAGCTAAATCCACTTCTACAATGCATGAAAGTTAAATGTCAATAACTCAACTTTCATCTAGATTGGATTTAGCTCCACATGCAAGTAAACTCATTAAATATATATATCCTGTTTAATCTTACCATCTGCTGGGTGCTAGAAGGTTGTTATCTATTCAGATCTATAACTCTCTGGCTTCCAGCAGATATACTTTGAATGATCATCACATAAAAAATGTGTCTCTTGAGTCAGTATCCATTCAAATTACACAAAAGACTTTATTATATAATAATTAAAATACATTATCGATATTTTACTTTATTTGAAAAAAGTTTTTTACATTGGTTTATGAGTGAAATCATCTCACTAGTGGCAAAATCGACATTGCTGAGAATTAGAATGTTTTAAAAAAATGGGTATGCTTAGTGATGATCATTCATAATATAGATTGTTAAAATATATATGTTATGCTAAAAGGTTGTTAATATTTTACACTGTATGTGCAATTCAAACCAGTTATTATTTCAGTTGAAACAAATCCTTGACTGTTTTATCAAGATAAAGCTTTCCAATAACTTCACTAAATCCAAACATTTCTTGGCTGAAGTACAATTCAATCATGTGATATAAAGATAACGTCGAAAAGACAATTTAATATCGCAGCACTGTGCAAAATATAACAACCTTTCAGCAAAATAATGAAATTAAGAATGGAAGTGGTACACACAGCAAGGAACCTGACCGTTTATGGCTCTCTGATCGCTTGAGGGTGAAAAATAAATTGTTCGATGGGGATTTTAATTGCGCATAATGTCGCCTGAGGCATGGTGCAGATGCATTAAAAAATTCAGTGACTCGGAACTGGCAGAAAAGCTTGTTCTCATTTTGGCGTCAGCTTTATGAGAATAATATTTCCAGAGAAGATGAGACAGAAATCGTATAGGTGTAGTAATTATAATTGAGATTAGAAAGAGAATATAAAAGCATTATTTCTTGATTCTCATTTGAAAATTAAGAAGGGGAAACGCAGCAATCGTTTTCTCTTTCATATGACGTTAATATGAATCAAATAAACTAAAACTGCCATATTACAGGATTGTTTCCTTGCTCATGTGCCTCTTGAATTTATTGTAGGATACAAATCTTGGTGCATATTTTTTTTCTCAAGAAAATATTTTTTGAGAACTGTTTGGATGATTGTGAATGTGCCTGAAATTGGGAATGCTACAAACTCTTTCTTTGTCTAATTCTCAACCATATGTATGTCTGTCTGTTTGTACGTTTGAGTGTATGTATGTATGTGTGCATGCATTCAGACTCGTTTTTTCTTCACGTCAACTGTTACAGGAGGCACTTATATGGCGTCTTTTTAATGTTGTACCCGTCTTCCGTCCAAGAGAGCCAATTCAAATATTTTTCAGTCTTTGACTTGGACAGAAAGTTACATAAACCAAAATTACAACAAAATATCAAACGATAGAAGGCGTGTGATTGTGTTTTTTTTTCTTATTTGCCTGGAAGCATGTTTTGACCAAAAACAGATGCATCTTGACGTTAACAGGGTTCTCCTCATTACCGTGGCTGTTATTTCCCCATTATATCAGGCTTAATAATTGTACTTGTTCCAATTACAGGCTGAAAATATTAGATTACGATCAGTCATTTGCACCATTGAAATTATATAGATAGATGTAGCTTTTTGAAAGAAAACAATAATATGGGACAAATCGATAATCTCTTATCAGAATAATTGTTTCTAAGGGAAAGTGACCCAGATAGTGATAAAAATTTTTGCCTATATTTGCAGTAATAAGCTTATAGAAGAGTTTATGGGTAAAATGAAATTGCATGTTATTGATTCCATTATCTTTGAATTAGATTTACTCTTTAAAAATAGTTTGAATATAAGATGTTGAATCAAAGGGCTGATATTGAAGTTAGAAATACTTAAATATTTACAGGTTATTAAATTTTTACTTTTCACTTAATGATGTGCATTTTACTTGCATAGTTGTATGTGATGAAAGCCTGATCATAGGTACGATTTAGCTTACTAGATTTAAAAACAAAAGCTGGCAATTTGACTTCATATTAGGGGGTAAGCAATTAGTTCATTAAAACATGTGGGTCTATATAAAAAATAGAAATTTTTCAAGAGTTAGATAGAAAAGTGCTTTCTAAAGGAGGGGGGGGGGGAAGTCTCAGTCATTTATACATTGTATTTCTCTCATGCATTTTGTAATCAGCCACATAGATTTGAGGAGAACTTTTGCTAACTGTGAAATTGCATGAAGATTGTTTTAGTATAACACTGAATGAATGAATGCTCCTCTTATAACTGAAGCTGACCTCTTTTGTTTTCTATCACAAAAACGCATGCCTGATCTTACCAGAAAAAAAGTCAAAGATTTTGAATATTGCAATCAACATTTTGCTAGTGAGGGAGGGGAAGGGGAAGGGATAGGCATTCGTTGTAGTCCGACAAATGATAATTTACCATATTGTGTTTTATAAGAACACACCTGTTTTCTTGAGGTGTTTCTATATTACCATGGATACTAAGACTAACACGTTAACACTAACAATATACATTTGTCGCATGGAGTGTCTGTATTCTATTTATATTTATGTTTTAGCCTCTTTACCAGCCCCAACCATAGCCCATGATTCAAAAGTCCCTATTTTTCAGTAATTTGTTCTGAATAGAGAAACCACATTCCAGTCCATCAAACAGAAAATATTGTAAAACCTGAACTGCTGATTTTTCTTAGTGGCCTCACATATTTTCCTCACAAACTTTTAATTTTAGTCTAGAAGGCAGACTTTTTGCTTCTCACACCAAATCACTCTTTCTCTTTGAATAAAATCACCTATTTCATCGCATTGCTCACCCCAAATCCTTCCGCATTGCAAAATCACTTTTCCTTGTAAATATTGCAAATATTCATTTTTTTTGCTTTCACTCAGTGACTTGCACAAAGCATTTTTTAATACTTAATTATTAAGACATTAAAGAAAATAGGAAACTTGTTAAGTCTATACTTTTATGACCCAACAAAATGGAACAATAGATTTCAAGTACACTTGTCTTCAAAATTTGTAATTTGGTTTGCATAGTTTGTGAAAGCATCATTGAACAAATAAAGTGATGTCAAGATTAGCTAAATCAATGAAAAAAATAAAACAAACCGTTTAGAGGCAACGTATTTAAAATCCAATGTGTTCTCTATGGGGATATCCTTATTTTGAAACCCTTAGATTGTCCTGCCTTTACACAATAACTTTTTTACAAAATTGTATAAGGTGTATTTTGAAAAACAAAAGGAAAGAAAGTGTAAATTAGAATTTTTTGTCTCCATGAATTTTGTTATAGGAATTGTCAAGATTTCATGTGTTTTTTTGTTGTTGAATCATTTGTTGTTAATCCATCGGATTGACGTGTAAGAAGTCATAACAAGTGAGCATGATTGTTGGTTGAAATATTAGTATAAAACCAAAACCAAGTTCAATTCTTAGTAAGATTACATACAGTCATTTATAAAAAGACCTATTGTAATTAGGAGTTGTGTAAACATTTATTTAAAAAAAAGTGTTATTAAAATAAGTTTTTTAATTCCAAAACTTCATAGTTTCCCAATTTTTAGAATTGTTTCTGGAAAAGGTAATAAAATGTTCACAAATTTTCATCATCCTTTTCTTATACCACTTTTGGGGGACAATTTAGCTATTTTGAAAAGCATAGAAGATCAGGCATGTTGAATTTTACTACAAAAAATTACTTGGTTATTTGGGTAAATATATTGCCCTTAGGGATGTTCTTGCGAAAAGCAATCGAGTAAAGGTACACATATGAAGGTATTTATTATAACTTCTTGATTGAGAATTACTTTTATAAATGAAATTGACTGTTGATAAAGTGTTGGATAATATCAAGTTGTAAGATATGGCATTAAATGGTAAAAAGAAGCAGCTTAATGGAGGATAAATGATAGTTTTGTGTCTTCATATGAATATATTCATACTGTATTCAAACGTTTGCCAATTTGATATTCATTAAGTGTTTTTTGAGTGAGATTAATTCAGTGCATGCCTGTTAAGAGGTCAGCTTCCGAAGTAGGAGTTTTCAGTCCAGTTTGCCTTAATGATGCATTTTGATACAATCCATGTAAAATTATTAGTTTTTATGTTATTCTAAATAAAATTTTAAAAAAATCATACCTGTACTACATGTTGATGCATCATGCATACCTGAATGTTATTATTTTGTTTTGATGAAAGAAAGTTTTATTGTCAAAGATGATTCTGAATGTTTGTGAGAAATGATTCACGTGTACTCATCAACATTATCTGTGAAATGAAATAACGAATTATGTGAATATCAAATAGTTTAAATGTTTAATATATATCATATTGAATGTGACAGAATGCATTTCAAATTTAATAATATTTGTGATTATGAATATACAGTATGTGAAATATATATATATCAATTATATCAGTAAGATTAAAAACTATATAAAAATGAAATTATGATTAAATCTTTATGAAATTAGTGATGAAACTATCAGAAAGAGAAAAAAATTATTGTAAGTTATGTTGTTAAATAGCTATAAAGTGAAAATACTTGATGTATTTCGATTCTTCAAATTCAAATATTTTTTGGGAGTTTGATTTTTGTTAGCAGTTTAGATCACATTGAAATTATATGAATTTTACGAAAAAAAATTATTTGTAAAGACATTGCTAGCTATCTTTCAATGAATGTTTGTGATATTCTTTTTAATGCATCCTTTTTCTTTTGATTCATCTGCACTTTGCATATTAGATCTCATCTGACCTCCTTCTTGACCTATCACTTGAACTCTGACCCCTGCACGATGCATTCTGCGAAAGAATGCCCCCCAACCCTGTTAAACTCCTCTTCCCGTTTTCAAAGTTTATAAGTTTTGTGATACCCAAGCATTATGTTGCTTCAGAGATGCATAGGAAAGTAATGAAAGTATTTGTTTAATCGAAATTACCAATGAAATTTTGATTTTGATATTTTGCCAGTATATATTTTTGATGTATTTGTGCATAATCAGATAGTGATGCACAAAATTGTAACATAATCCTGCAATTTGTTATTCCTCCACCAGATTGTATTTGATGCTTTTTCCCTCCATTAAATGCCAATGTTAACCTGTATATGTTTATAATTGTTTTGTTAGTCAATCTAGTCATTGTTACATCTCATATGAAAGATTTACCATTTCTTAGTTTGAACGTGATTATTTTTGGTCATTTAGATCATTCCATTTATGCTTTGGGGACACATGTTTTCAAATACCATTACAAACCCTTGAAATGTTTATGATTGTGTCACACTATAGAATCGTAGTTCATATTTTCCACTCTGGCTAAATATATCACCCCCTTCACCCTTTAGATAATTATTTGAATATCCCTGAGATTTGAGACCAGGGGGACAAATTTCATTGTGAAAGTAAAAAAACATCTATTTAAAACAAGGTTGATAAGACAACAGTCCCACATATTGAGAGAGAAGCAGGTTTTATGCTTCCCCTTGATGTACCCCCTAAAACCTCTTCAAATCCTTTCTCTCCCTGTCATCCATGTTACCTCTCATCTCTTACCCTCGCACACTTATCTTGCTTTCCTTGCTTCTATTCCTCCGATGCCTCTCCTAAGACACGTCTTTCCTGCTACACGCCCTTTCGCACTGCTTCATTTCTCATGTCATCTCACAAGTTTTCATTTTGTTCACACAGTGCAAGAAAATGACAAAAAGGATAAAAGTATACACTCTTAAGATGATTTGATTATCATCTAATGATTAAATAAACGCTTATAGAAACGGGAAAGCTGTTTCATGCGTGTCTCGGCCATTAACTTCCTATGTAGGTTTTACTTGTTATATTGGATCTGCAATGAAAAAACAAATCTGTTTTTATTTCATATTAAAAAAAAGGACACAAATAAAAAAAATGATTGCTAAATTTCTTCTAAAATGATGTTCTGATGCAATTGTTAATCAGTTGTTTGACATATGCTTTGAAATAATGAAAATATAGTTATTGAATATTTCAACTTGTAAAAAGAATTGAAATTTTTGCTAAATTTAATCCCTTTGTCTTGTAATAATTTGACAATCTTTCTGCACACATATTTCATCTTCATTCTGCACTTTTTACTTCCTCTTGTCTTCAAAGTTCTTTTAAGATAGACTATTGATAAACTTTTAAATCTTACTTTTTGTCACTGTCGTTTTGATAAATTGTGTTTGCAATATTTTGGGAAGAGTTGTTCGCGCTAAAAAAGAAAATCATTGAAAAACTAAAATATTTGAATTGAAAATTTTTTTGAGAATAATAGCCATATGATCAGTGCATAAAGCGAAAAAATGGCTTCTAGAAAAGTAGTTCTGATGATTTAAACATTTCGTAAAATTTCAGATATATTGGTATCATGTATTGTGTTCATATCAGCTGTATTTTTTTTTCGAATCTGAAAATGACACACTTTTTAATTTTTATTCTCAGAGTTACCAGTATGGAAAAAGTATTATATTTCTTATTCAGTTTTTCATATTAATAAATGTTAAATGTAGTCCTTAGCGTTGCTTTTCAAGCTACTAACATGTTTTCTTTTATTTTTCTTCCACAAGACCTTTCCTTTAATGATTTTCTTCTTCACAAGACCCCCTCCCCCACCATCATCTATCCTCTTGCTGTGTTTCTTACTTCTCATACTATCACAGCTAGCCTGAAAGGTAGCAATCACCCTTTTCACCCACTCTTCACTTGTGATGCCTGCTAAGAATCCCCCTGCCCCTTCCCCTTCATTGAGTGCATGAGGAGCACACAAATAACCCCTCTGCTCATGCACCGCCCCGCCCATACCCCCTCCCACCAAGAAATCAGCCAGGTTTCACCCCCATACAGGTCACGATCATTCCAAAGAATCACTTCAAAATGACCATGAAATTCTTAATAATAATAACCAAACTTGTGTTTTCTCTCTCTTTCTCTCTCCATTTAAGAAAGAAAAACGATTAAAAAACAACTACTACTACCAACAACCAGAAAGTTCTTTGCATGAGCAAACTATATAACGTGTTGCATGTATCTGTCTGGTTTATCTTCCCATGCATGCAGGGTTTCGGTTTTGTTACGTTTCAAAGTAGTTCGGACGCCGACAGGGCACGCGAGAAATTGAACGGCACTATTGTTGAGGGGCGAAAAATTGAGGTGCATGTTGTTCCGTCGTAAGATTTATTACTTCTTTATAGTAACCACCACTCATTATTTATTTCTCTACATATTTTTTGGTTTAATTTGTTGATTTTTTTATTATAATCCTGCATCCGTCCAAGTTCTCTGTTTTATTTTGTTGTTGGCTTTAAACAGAGGATGCGGATGGGTGCTGGATATGTGACCTGAATATTTTTGGCCAGTGTATGTTTGTTTATGGTTGGGGTGATGTCATTTTTTTATTCACACACCCTGCATGATCTACGCTGGAAGTGCCTCTTGTTGAGACAGTTTTTTTTTTTTTTTTACTTCTTGATGAGTATTTACTGGAATAATCATATTAATGCTATCATGCTAACCATAGAAAACTCCTTAGATATTCATCTTCATATCATTTGACCAAGCCAAGTCAAACTTTCCAAACTCAACCCTTTGCCAAATAGCCCAAGACTTGAAAATTGCCTTTCTGATTGGAGAATGAAAGTTTAAGAAAAATATGAAACTTGAAGGAAAAGATAGAGAAATTACCACCCTATCTTTGAAACTGCCCTCTTTTTCTATTTGAAATCTCTGTGAAATTCGACTAAGAAAATTTCTCCAAAATATAACAAACTGTCAAAAATATTTGAATTTTCCATTGACTTAAATTCATTAACTTAATTGATAAAGGGTAGAAAAAACAAAATCATATCAGATGTCAAATTCCATATTTTGAATTTTTTGATTATGACAAATGGAATATGCTGGATAAACTTTGGATTTAAAAAAGAAATATTACGAAATTATTGAAAATTGTTGCTCAATGAAAAATTACAAATTTCAAGGTTTTTAATCCTTTTCAAATTTGAAATTGTTCCCAATTTTAAAAGTGCCCCCCAATTTTAGTTCATTAAAAACCCCTTAATAGGACCATGGTTTGGCCCAATGATTGGTGAGTTTTCTTTCTCTTTCACAAAACAAACAAACAAACCCCAAACCACCACAACGTCATTTTCTTTCGGTCAGACCATGAATCTAGTCGAAGGCTTACGTCACATATGGGTTGTTGAATGAACATATGCCAAGTGTATGCCTGCCCCGAAGCAGTGTATCGGAATAGGTGAGGGGTAAGTTAGTTGTTTGTCAAATTGGCATCAAATACAAAGAAATCAGTGGAAATGAAGATTCATGGAATTCATTTGTCCCTGTTTTTTTTAAATGAGGTATTCATTTACTAAGTATCACTTTTTTTTTGTAGATCAGATGGTCTAAGATTTTGTAGATTAGATTACGATATTAGGTCAATAAGATTTACCTGATGGAAATCTAAAACTTTATGATCTTAATTACGATCCCTACAACCATACACATCTCTGTAGAACTTTGCCAGTTTCCACAAGAATAACTTGATTTGATTATTCCTTATCTATTGGGACGACAAAAAAAATTACGATAATCTAATCCAATAAAGGGAATACTTTTAGTAAGTTATCTGAGGTAGAGTAAATTGCCGATTTTTTAAAATTCCATCCCTTTTTTTGTTTTGAGCCTTTTCTTAGGATTGATGCCTTTTAGTGAAGTGATTGCTAGTACATTTAGGTTTGCCTGGTCTCCATGACAAGAGCTTGATGCTATACATTCAACATATGGCCTTGTGTATGTCTCCTTACATATATATATTTTTGTATATATGATTTTATTTTATTGTGACGAATGTATTTGATTTCTGGTGCACCTTTTGAACTTCATATTAATGAAATCAATCGTAAAACATGGAAAGAAAGTAGACTGAAATATTTGCCTGTTTTGATGGTGATCCAGTGATACGTTATTTGCCTGGCTGAAATTTTTTTGAAAAAAAAAGAGAAGTCTTGTTGAATGTTAGCACCCTCCGTTTGAACTGGAATTGATGGATAGCAGTAATGAAAGGTAAATTTGCAAGGAACCTGATTAAAAAAAAGAACCCCTTTTTGGCTGCTGTACCTTGTGACTGGACTGTACACCCTCACTCTATAGATGTTATCACCCTTATGTATGCGGCTGCAACCAACGGCGTCTGAATCTTTTAAAACAATATTTTCATCACCAAAATCTGGACAATCCTGGCACCACCTCTCTATCCCCTTCAGGATCGATTATCACCGTACACCTGCTGAAAGTCTTGCGCACCGCCCCTCTTTCTCTTTGCATGCTTGTCTAGGTTTATACCTCACCAGAAAGGCACCTTCTTGGATTCTTGCAGATACCTTAACAAGCTTCCAGAAGACTCTGAAGGACTCATCTCATCGAGTAACCTCAAAGCTTGATGCAATGCAATGGTTGAAGATATCGTTGACATCATAGTGCTTGATGTGAGAATGAGACCTAGCCTAATCTTATATTTTTCATTCTTTAGCTCTTTGCATCATGCATTTGATTACCAAGGTTGTAGCAGATGTGTAATTGTGCCGTGCCCACACACACACACACAAGTAGCACTCATTTTCCATTCCTTATAAAAGTACCCGTGAGAATGACTATTTGACTCTGAGAGAAATGTAAGGCATAGGTGTCCAGTGCTGGTGACTTGGGAAGAGAACGCCATTCTGAGATGCTGCTTGATTGACTCTTATTTCTTAATTAATAACTTGCTACCCAGCATGCCTTAGTTATCATTGCAAAGCATCATGGGAGGTGGTTGTGATGGATATGTTGATGATTGGTGATCGTGATTAACGTGCTACCTTGCCGCTTGTTCGGTGCAGCTTGTGCAAAGAACCCATAGCATCCATAACCTGATGTACTACTGTTCCTTGTGAGATGCCTCATATCGATCTGACTTGCCTGTTTTATACATGGAACGCACGGCTTGGCCAGGTTCGTTGTGTCTTGAAGTGCATTTTCCTGATCGCAGTCAACTTTGACCCTCTCTCTGGTCTTGCCCAATGCTTGATGGATTGATGGCTGGAATGTTGTTGTTTTCTCCCAGGCACTTGGCTTGTAGTTCTAATGAAACAAAAACATACAGGAGCTTTTGTTTTGTCCCCCTTCTTGTGGTTTTGACCGCCTGGCATGCAATTCTTGTCAAGTCTCTGCTTATATCGGGTTATTCTATCTTGTCTGTTAACCTCTCAGGATGTGTGCGGTTGCTGTTTATCTTTGGGTCTCTTGTGGAATTGTATCTTGCTCTTGAGGAAGTTTTCACTCTACCACTATCTTGAAATGGACTGTAATGGGAGCCTAGCATTGTAGGGATTGCCTGAACAGGATCCTGGATTGCAGCAGCATAGATTGGAATGGTTAATTATTCCAACAGGTGCTGACAACTGCTCGCACTCTGTCACCAATATGATCTGCTAATTTTGTCAGAGATCTCTCCCCTTCAGTAAAATACAGGGTATGAATGTTCATATTTTTGTATCAACTGTGATGGAATACTTCTGTGCAGTCCCATCGGTTTACCTTGCAATTTGTGTTTATCAAATTTCTCTGTCATTACAAATGTGAATCTCCTAATTGCACCCCACAGTCCCAAGTGGACCCTCCAGGAAATAGCTCTTCCTAGGTTAATACATAGATCCATAGAGATTGCATTGATCGCAAATCTTGTCAGAAGATTCGTGAAGGAATGTCAGGGGATACCGCCAGAGGCTTCAGTTCTAGAGTATGCAATCCTGCAGCAATAATCAATACCTGGGAGAAATCAAAAGCCACCATGTCCTCAAAATTTTGATGTTTCACCCAAGGATAGTGTTTTCCCCCTTCAATCCCTGTGACTGATAGGCTAAGAGATTCCTCACTTTAATCGTATTCCTTGCAGAAACTGGCAAAGTTTAACTCCTTCCTTGCAAACAAGTTTTTTTCCAAATGTAATATCAGAACCTTTTTACATTTACATGTTCTGGATTCTGTATGAAATTTATCAAAATTCTGATGAGGCAGAAGTCATGCTCTCTATTGCTTCATCTTTCCAGTCAAGAGAATTGTGGCAGATTCAAATCCCATTCTTATTTTAGTTGAAGTTTCATTACCAATTATATAAATATTGGAAATGAAAGCCTGTTTAGAATATCACATCTATGAATTAGTCACATGTTTGTTATAGGTGTAGGTGCTTGAAAAGAGACAAAAAGTGCAAAATCCTTAATAATAAGAGTTGATACATCATTGAGAAAAACATTCAATTAAACAATGTGTATCCCCTGGAAGATCCTCTGCTTCACAAAGTACAACTACATTATGTTCTGGAGAGCTGAGTACTATCTAGGGAAGATATGAACATGTTTCCAAACTTTGAACTGCCTACCAAAGATAAGGTATCTAGGATATGAATCTTAAGGGTATCAGCAGAACAACTTGAAATCCTACACCAACTTTCATGAACAACCATCAGCCTCAGTGGAACTCTTTTTACATGCTATCTAAAGAAGATATGAAAGTGTTCCCAACTTGGTATCACCTGTCAGAGATTAGGTACTTGGGATGTGACTTTACAGATACTTTTGACAGTTCAACCTGAAATCGTAGGACCTCCCAAAAGTACAACTGTAGTAGATGTTGTAGAACACTTTTGTTATGTTAGCTGGAGAAGATGAGAAGCTTTTCCCAAAATATGACAGCCTATTTAAGAGTAGGTATCTCAAATATCAAAATGAATGGGAACTTTTTTTAGATGAAGTATGTTGTGCAACATTTTTTTTTGGCAAGTAAACAGTTTCCAGGACATGTAGTGTAAGAGGCACCTCTTCAAGGTCACCCCATACCATTGCACACATAGCATTCTTCTTTTTTTAATTGAATTTCCTACAATGAATGTCACATGCCTAGTCATGAAGCTAAAATGTCAACACGTAATGTAAGAACTGTATCATTAGCCAATTGAAAACCAATCATACATTATCTTTTCAACAAAGCATCATCCAGACGTGATTCTCGTCAACAACTTGGCATTAGCCTAAAAAAATTATTATTTATATTCCAAATTGAGTCCATAAGCACACACAAAAAGGCTTAAACATGTTTTAGTTCCTTCTGCATTCTTCAGGGAATATATTAGATTTTGATAGGTTTTTTAAATGTAGAACTCTGTTTTTTCTCAACTGAAATTTAACACTTATTTGTCAGATAAAGTAGTTATTCTGCCAAGGGAATTGGGGTCTTTTTATATTTAGACAATGGATAGGTTACAATGTATCGATTGGTTTTCTTGGCAATGATTGATCACTCTTGCTAAAGGCTTGAAGTTCTTTTTTTTCCTGCTTCAATCAGAAAATTGAACTTCCTGAGTTTGGTTAGAGTGTCTTATAAAGCAAGATTTTATTTGGGTTAAGTCTCAATTTTTTTTATAAGGATAATTTATCTGTATGTTCTGGCATATAAGATTTTTGGGGGGTCAATTGGACCTTAAAATAATCAGATCTTTATGAATATGTCTGTCGCATTTATTGTCAAACATCAACATATGCATCATTTCAATTGAAATAACTTGATGTTGTTTTTCCAAATTTTGAAGTCGAGATCACAAATTGATTTATATATTTTTTGAGAGACCCAACGATTGACCAGTCTTAAATCATTCTGGTGATGAAAAATTGAAGAGAAATTTAGTAGCATAATAAAATAACAGCATGAAGATTGGAGACGGTTGAAAAATGCCAAACCCTGCAGATATTTTGTCCATTATGCAATTAAGCATGTTAAGTATCTATTTAAACAAAATATATATGTAATTGTTAATTTAGTTTGTCCACCTCTTCTAAAATGCATTGGCAGTGAATTGAATTAGAGAATCAAACAAAAAGCATACAGCTGAAAACAGAATGATTGTGTAATGCAATTTGAGTAAACCCTCCATCGTTGACAATGGAGGAATATAGATATTTTCCAAACTGCCTACAGCCTGAAGAACTGCTCAGTATACCCCCCCCTGAAAAAGAGTGAAGCAGGGGAAAATATTTTTACCCATTTTATAAGAAATCTCGGAATGCATTGCATTACTCCTAATTCAATTTGCAGGCAAGATTGTTTTTACATTTGCTCTTTGTCTGTTTCCTCATTTGAGTTGTAATAAAAGCAGGACATATACAAATTGTTCTGCAAACGTGTAAAAGAACAGGAAATTAAAGCCCAAAGGCTGTAAATCAAACTGTCAGACGTTGACGAAATGGAAAGGGAAAAAATAATCTTTTATTCTTCACTGCCAAGTAATTGCATTTGGGTATGGTGGACAGGCTAGAAGTAAGAGAAATAAACAAGATGATTCAATGATGTTTTTCTAAGAAGTTAAGAACTCTGTATTTCTTAAGCAGTAGTATTTTTCAAAGCATAATTTGTATAGTTATTGATAAATATAGTGTTAAGTCTGTATGGTAACACTGAGTGTCGTTGGATAGAATCATTATGTTAAAATGGACATGGGAATTTTGTTGGTTGGGAAAAAGGGTATTCAAGGAAAGCTGACAATCTCTATTGTACATTAAACTCAAATGGGAAAGCTTTTGAGTGTTTCAGAAACAAGGTGTCGGCCTTCGCCATTTTGGTAAAATCCTATGGTAAAATTTGATTTTGTTCGTCCCTTGAAGTACTAGCCTGTTTGTTAAACCATTATGCAAAAGAGAGACACAAAATAGGAGCAGTAGACTGCATCTTTTCCATCGTGATGTGGAAAAAGTCAAAAGTATCAATATAACTTGATCCAAGAGGAGACATGATTCTCACTTGTCAATTCTGGGGAAAGATAGAAATTGAAATTAGGCTAACCGAAGTAGAAAGGAGAAAAAAAAACTCATAGAATTATGGCACGTTAAACCATAAGATATAAATACAAGCGGGCAGATATGCGGCTGGGCACAAGACGCACCAGTCTGCCGATTGTAATAGTGTTTCCCCTGACTGGCACCAAAGCAAGAGATATGGGACCCCATCCGGGAAATTAGTCGGCCAACAATTATTCATGCCGGCGGGGGGTTTTCATCATGATTTATTCAGCAGCTATGGTCTTGTGCCGACACCAATTGTGGCTTTAAAGGAGCGGGCTGTGGTGTGATCTTTCTCTGAAGTATTATCTGAGATATCAAGCAAATTGGGAGCACAATTAGAAAGACTGCACGGATTCCATATTGAAAGAAACCAATGTAGTAAATACCAACAGGTGAAAGAAAAGTTTCATCATTATGGTGATACAACTAGAGATTGTTAGCTTGACTATATAATGCTTTGTTGCTCCTATTTTCTCTCTCAATACTTTCATTGGTTAGATGTTAAGCCAGATTTGAAATTTTCTCATAAAAAAGGAAGATTCTAAAGAAAATGAGGCATGAAAATAGACATATTAAATACGTTTCATACTTCAACAGAAAAAAAATATGAAGTACATATCCAACACTCAGTGATTCCATTATGAAGACTTTGCTAAGTAACCTGTATTTTTCTATAGTTATTAGTATTTAGAAATTGTGAAATGTTTGATTGTTTTTCAAAGTTTTTTTTTTGACACCTCAGTGGTTAAGAATAAGAGCTCATACTTGTTAACCCCCCCCCCCCTCCCTCACTATCACCTCACCAATCCAAGCAGAAAAATGGAAAGCATCCATCATCTCTGAAACATGATGCAAATGATATGCCGTCTCAAATATCACACCGTTTAGATTCCTCACCGCAGGCATAGAACCATTTGTGTGCAGGGAGCCATAAAGGCTTCAAGTCTTTTCAAATCAAAAGGATTGATGCTTTATCGCCAAGTAAATTTGATATCTACAGTATTTTGGTTTTAAAAATGAAGATTTTCTGCCATTTACTGTGAATTTGACAGGTTTCTTGTCATCGCAAAATTATTGATCCCCACCCCCATGCAACCACCCCATCCCCCCTTCATCGTTCACATGGAAGAAAAAATGAGTTCTTGTTTCTTAACCATATTCTCCTGAACAGCATCATAATTGTGATTTTGGGTTGGTTTCTTTTACAGGTTAACAATGCCACAGCTCGGGTCATGACTAACAAAGTCAAAACATCTACTGCCAACGGTGAGTATCCAGCAGGTAAATACAAACAAACTTTTCTAAATATTTTGTAGTCTTAAGGTTTTTTATTTGGTCATTTTGATATGAATGTGAAGAGGTTAAAAAGAGGAGTGAATCAAATGAGGAAGAGGGTCGGCCTGGTCAGGCACAGAGTGAGATAGAGAGAGAAGCAAACCCCAATAAATATGTGAAGTAGTGATATTCTTCACCATTTACTCTCATCTATTAGTAATTTTAAACAAAGAATAATAATCTCCCTCATAGGATTTGTTTAATACCAGACTTCAAGCTATAGAAGTTGAATGTGGCTAATAGCTTCTGCTGTGAATGCGAAGAAATGGCACATTCAGGGTCTTTTCAGAAGTTACGTTTCCAACCCTCGCTGATATCTGTACTTTATCCCTTTCATCAACATGGCTACCATCATAAAGCCAACAGTCAATAGGATCCGTCACCAAAACTATTCCCAGAATGCCAACATTAAGATTCATCCCGGCTGGAGTAAAAATTGAAATTGATTGGCAAAAGCTTGCGACTCCGGCTGCAACGTATCGCCACACAAGGACCTCATTCTATAAAGCAGCTGAATACAAATGACTTTGCCATCCATCACTCATTTGTTTTTGGTATTCTTTTTTATTTTGCCTTGGCGCTTATCCCTAAAGAAAATTGTTATTCTAATGACTCATATTTCTATCCTAGGACAAGCTTGGGGATCCGCCAATATGAAACTCATTTTGCTGCATAATTCAAAACATCTTTGAAAGCTATCTCACCGACAAGGGCCAATTCATTTTGGTACCTCGCATCGTCGTGAGGATAATTTGTCAATGTGCAGAAAATTGGTTATCCAGGGTAGATACTAGACTTGTAATTCTGTAAAAGAGAGGCAACCATATGGTGGATTTAGGCAGAATTTTGGATTGTCTTCTGAGTAAAGAAAATTCATTCTTTTAATAAATAAAGGGTTTTGATCGAAAAGTGGTTTTAATGTATGATATACAGAGCCTTGTTAAAAGCGACCTCTCAAATATGATTCCTTTTGCAGTATGTAATAATACTGTCTACACGTACACTGTAAATAATTACAAGATAAACCAATTTGACTGTAATCTGAAATGTGCATTTCATTACTGCGTGTCAACTACTGGTTGTACGGCAGTTGGCAGAGTAGCACGTAGCTCACAAGGGTTTTCTAGTATTAAAAACAAGAAAGCCTCAAGAAGTGGGGTTTACTCGTAAATACCACTACCCTGTTGTGACCCTCACTCCCAAGACATAAGACAACAAAAATCATAGTTAAGCTCACGATCTCCGGCCGCTCCTGTGAGCCTCTCTAAGAGCGTTCTCAGGCATCAGTCATTAAGCCCAAGCCAATCTTGGATGGAGACGATAAAATGGCTGCTTAATGGGCCTTCCAGTGTCAGCCGGGCTTGTTCACCCAGCTTTTAATCGCTTTGTCTAGTGCAACCTACGGGGCTTGGGCATCTTTTATTGCATCCCTTGTGATTGTATATATAGCAAAGGGTCAGTAGATCCTAATCTACTAAGAAAGATTTCAAAAGCTGGAGTTGGGTTTTATCTCGGACAAGATCACCACCAGCTTGAAGTGTGGGTGGTGAATACCTCATATATCCCAACAAAACAAATTGGAGTGGGCACCCCTGAGACAGAAAGCAATCAATTAAAGTGTATATCTTATCTTTTCAGTTGGTCATCTGCAGACAGGTGGATGATAATAATACTTTTACCAAATGAAATTAGGATGATTACCTTTTCACTTGAGAAGTCTTGTTATTCTCAGGTTCGTTCCAGATGGGAAAACTCATACAATTGATTACATTATTACGGGAATCAATACCTGATTGTTTTTGTAAAGATAAATAACTTGAAAAGAATCGATTTCTGGACTTTGATGTGAAAATTCCCATAAAAGAATGTACAGCTTTCTTATGAAGATATGAACTTATTTTAAAAGCATCTCTTATTAGGAAAAAAAAAGACGAATGTCATCTAGTAATTTCTTTCTAATAGTAGCAGACATTGTGGTCCTTACCGATATGTGGGAATAATCCTCCTTTTTATTACTTGACATTAAGAAAAAACATTAATTTTCGGTGACAAAATCTATTAATGAACTTGGGATTAATTTTTATAAAAGGGGGAACAAACTTTGTGGCTTGTCAGAAGTATTTTGGATAACAGGTTTAGATGGAGTAAAGATACCATAATTCAATTCAGTGTCCTCACTCTGGAGCCAGAGTGCATCTTTCTTCTAAACTATACTGTCTAAGATGAAATAGATGAGGAGGATGCGAGATGAAGAGAAAACAGTCTGAGGCTAGGCAGCCCCGGGGCTACTTGTAATCCAGCATGCGCTGTTTAGAATGAAAATAAGACAAACAAGTATGGCACGATGAAGGGAACACGCTCTCTGGTGTCCTACAGGCCCGGTCTCATTGTGAGAAAGTGGGAGAAAGTAATTGGGAAATACTTAAACATATTCCATGATCATTAATTCAATGGGGATATATAGTGATGTCTGGCTGTAATGAAAATGCCCTTAAGAAATGTATTTACTGTGATTCGGACCATCTTCATACTATTCCCCTGTTATTGGGATAAGTCACATGCTCAAAGATGTTCTCTTTCCCTTTCTGCTTCTCTTTTCTCTTACATTCTCTCTCCCCCCCTTCACTCCTCTCCTCCCTTCATCATTTTCTTCCACCAATACCACCTTTCTATGTACCTCTCTCTCCCATCAAACAACCCCCCCCCTCTCTCTCTCTCTGTGTCATGCCTCTCTTCCTTTACCCTGTCTTCCAGACATACAATATTTCTATTTGTCCATTAGTTCCTTTGGGATCTCATCTTCCTTTTACTGAGTTTTGTAAACACCCTTTTCACTTGATCATCTTCATACCAAACCCAAGGAAACCTCCCCTCCAACTTGGTTTGGTTTGCCGTCTTTCTCCCTCATGCGACTCCACTTCTCTATGGCAGACTGCATGTTTAATAATAGAAAAATCCATCCATTGTATATTGCATGACAGTGAAATTAAAGTCGAGGCTTAGTAGGAATTTCATATCCTGTTTCCCACCTCTTCTTTCCTTTCGCAATCTTCCCTTTCCTCCCCCTTTTCTCTATATTGCTCCTTCATACCAATTCGTCTCCTCTGCTCCCACCCCGCCACACATTCTAATTGCCTGTCACCCTCTTTCTCTCTCTACACCAATTTTCTACAATGTATAAGAAATTATTTCATCTTAATGCCATGATTTTAACACGTATGACTATAATTTTAAAGAATCTTGTTCTCTCTATCCCATAGAAGTCAATTTGCAATGAGACCTTGCATTTATTGCAATACCCAGTCGGTGTGATTAATTAATTTGTTATTCTAATTTCAGGGACAATTCTTCATGCAATTAGCTTATTAGATTAGAAGTTTGTTCAGAGAAAGAAAGTCTGTAACAATAAGCAAGTGCTAATTTGTCATGCACAACTATAGCCTTCAATTTGAACTAATTTGAACTGTTATTTGAGTTAATGGGGGTGAATTCAAATTTAAAGGAATTTTTTAAAGGGGACTTCAATTATGAAAAATATTCTCTGTTATTCGATGACCAATAAGTTTCTTAGAATATCAGGTGAGATTGGAAATATGTTGTTGAACAGTAACATAAATATGTAGTGTCTTGAAAGGAGCCTAGTACCGTCTGTCTTGAACTATGGCAAGCATTACCGAAATGACAGATCCTATGGGGGATACCGCAAAATACATTATCAATATGGCCTCAGTTCAGACACTTTCTTTGTGTCAGCCAAAATGAAGAAATGGGGAATGGAAGGACATGGGGGAATATATGTGTTAAGACCTGTTGTACTACTCAGGCTATGCCATACTGCTCGTATTCCAAAGAACTAGAACTATGACCCCTTTGCATTTTCAATTAAGTCAATTGTCTTCTGCTAATGTCCCTAGTTGATAAGCGTAAAGAGAAAGAATGATACAAAGAAAGAGAATGAATGTGAGAGAAGAGGAGACAGATACGACATACAAACAGATGGAGACAGAGTAAGATCGAAGTAAAGGGTAGGTGGAAGCAAGACATAGAGGACAACAAGAATGAAACAGAATTTGGGTGTTAAGGAGGACAAAATATACAAGGATACCAGTTCCAAGAGAACAAAAGAGAAGATTATGTGAAAACACCATTATTCTTTCATGCAGACTTTTCTTTCATCACTAAGTTTTCTCCAGATATTTGTCAGCCATGTGTGTCAAGCATGAAAACTCATAATTTGTTATAACTGTGGATTTGTTTTCATGTATAGCAATGTTAACATTTTATGGAAGTTTATAATTTTGCAAGGTTCTTTGATGAAAGTAAAAGCACAGTTGAAATGTTAAGATCTATGTGAAAGAGATGTTTTATTACTTTTATATTAAATGCCAGTCATTGCCAATAACCAATTTTTGTCTATTCCTTTCTCCCCCATCCCAACCCCTATTCTTTCTCTCTGTACTTTGATTATTACAGGTTTAGAACTCCTGACTACCAGTGCACTAAGGTCGCAGGTCATAGGCAGGGGGCGTGCCGCAAGAGGGGCATACGCAGCATACCGTATAGCAGCCCCACCTCCGGTACCAGGCTACGCAACCGCCGCCGCAGCCCTCTACCCTGCCGAACCAGCGGCTGCTGCCCTATACCCAGCCGACAGGTACCCGGTAAGTAACACTTCCATTGCTTGACATCTTGTTCCTTTTAAAATTTTATTTCAGTAATTGTTACGAACGAGAACCATCAGTTCTGTTATTAACCTCCTTTTTTTTCTTCTTAAAAAAAAAGATACCCCTATGAGAGTACTTTTGATAATCCAGCATTCGGTTTTGATAAAAAGGGTAAAAATATATAGTATTCGTAAATGAAGGCTTTTGAGTTATAATTGTAGTGGGTTTTTTGGGGGGAAGGTGGTAGGATGTTTCAAAGCATTGGAGAATTAAAATTGCATATCGGTTACAATATGTAGCTTGTGAGTATAAGAGATGCCATCCCAGCTTCTTTTTTGAAAGATGTTGGTTTAGCCCTTGTGTTACACTGAATCTGGTGTAGTCTTTATTTAGAAATACACTTTCAAAGATATAGATTATTATCACAAGTTTTACTTCAAACTAGAAAATTGAACGGCTTTGAAACATACACTTACCTAACCTATGTATAGCATCCCCACCAAGAAAGATTTGATAGGCCCTTCTTTTTACTAGTGACATTTTACAGATTCCGATGTTTCTTATATCTAGGTATAGTGTTACAGTTAGCCTATGGGGCCAGGCATGATAAGCTTGATCTAATGCATTTTGATTCCATGTACAGAGTCCCCTGCCCTCACCTCTCTGTATCTCTCTCTATATCTTTCTTTCTGATATTCTTACCAGCACTATTGTGTTACTGTGTGTGTAATTAAAGCATGAATATTACCACCGTTTTTTAGATCTGAGTGTTGCACTGTTTTATTGCATGGTAATTAAGAATTTTCTAAAGTTTTATTCAATATTGGCACTGATGCACAAGTCATCTTGTCAAGGCAAGAGAAATACTTTGATGTATTGTTTGGAGTTCAGATAGCTTTAATTCTATCAAAGTTTTAATACTACTTAATGCATTAAGGCAATTTTAGTAAATGTTGGGGAGATGTCTTCAGAAAAAATAAAATTGATGATATTTTTAAGAACTGATGAGCACCCAGTACCAAAACCAAACACAATTTGTACTTATTATCACCAGAAAGTCTGACAAGGAAAAAATATACTTATACATGTAGTGATATTTCAATGTTTGCTTAATGTCGAGTATATGCAAAAAAAAAAAATTCAAAAACATTTATCTAAAGAGTCAAAATCTTTTATTTGGATTCTCTATCAGTCATAAAAACACCAAGATGGTCGGCTGACGATTTGATTACCAAGAATCCCCTGTAGGACGATTAGTAGAATTAGGTTGACGAATGCGAAAGATGAACCGTTAGTTTCATGATTATCACCACAATTTTTTGCCAAGATATGATTGAAATGTACCCTAGTGGCATGGAAAACAGCAATTAGGTATTCACCTATATATTTCTTGTATCTGCTTTTTGACTGAAATAGGCAAAAGGGAGCTCTTCTCTAAAAATATTTTTATGCAGAGAAATATGATAAAAGACCCCCCCCCATCTCTCCTTAGCGTTGTTTGAGAATGTTGAAGCTTTTTATAAGTAAAGAGAATTGTTCTAAAATTCAAAATGTTGGTTCATGCTAACTGCAGTATTGATCAATTAATAAGTTATTACTAAGATTTTTTTAATCTTTACATCTTTTTGGATATTATCATTGGTAATATTTATTTGTAATGAAAGTTTCACTAGTAAAGCAATCAAATTCCTTTGCTTCTCTATTTATAGGTTAAGATGAAGAGGGTTTAATACAAGTACCTAACAATGAATATTTCTATACTTACCACAGGTTTGCACTTATTTTATAATAGTGCAAATGCTTGTAGTGATTAGAGTTAAATCTGAATAAAAATTGACTTGTCTGTGATATTTATATTAAATTATAAGCTTGGGCTCCTTTATTTATCTGCATATTACTCCTCTTTGCATCTGACTGTGTATAGAAGGAAAATAATAAGGTAGATGATACCCGCATTATATCTCTTTCTCCTCTTCTCTTTATTGGTATGCATGTTGAGTTCACATCACTGCACGCATTACGTTTTTATGCATGATTGAAACGTTATTGGTTTAAATACATCGACAGAAGGGAATTTCCCTTACTCAGATGCTTGATTACGCATGAGGTTACGTTCGTCTCTTGAGTCTTAAAACAAGTGAATCTTCAAATTTCCCTCATTTCTTTCTTTATCTCATTGAATATCCCTTCTTACCGCATTTCTTTTATTGTAAAAGGCCCCATTTTTTTTGCAAGGAACAGTTTCATTCTCTCAACTTTGAACTAGTTAAGATTTTTTCTTTAATTGCTTTTTTTTTCATTTGTAAATTTAGTTAGTTTCACTTGACTTTCAGTAAATAAAATTCTTTTTCTGTCAGTTTTAGTTAACCTTTTCAAGAGCTTATCACATTTATCACCAAGTTTGATATCTCTTTACAATTGCATGTAGTTTTTATTTGGTGTAATAATTCTAGGTCGAACATTTTTCTGGGTTAATTTTTTCTCATACGTAAGTTAAGATATTCACAATTTGATCTTAGACTCTCTTCTACCAGACTACCTCACAATTGTAGGGGGGGGGGCTCTTCAAAACTCTACTTAGGTAATTCATGTCAAAATGATATTATATTTTGGGGCAGTGTTCTTATTTTCTGTACTATTTGAAAATGGATAAACCAAAGAGGGATTGTGTAAGGTAGTATTTTTGTATCACTTACTGTATAGTATGTTTCATATACATTTATGCACATTCAATATAGCTCCTAAAAAAAAGCATGGCCTATCATACATGAATTTATATGATATTGCTTTTTTCCACGTAGAAATACTCTTTATCATGAAGACATTCCAAGTGATTAAAATGTGAGCCAAATAGATTTGAAAAAAATGAATGATTGAAGGGTAATTGCTGAACACCAAATTTGAGAGCACATATGATTTGGTTTTACAACTAACTTTTCTACTAAGAATCTTCCATGTTTAAACTTGATATGTTTGGTATTATGTTTCATTAGAAAATTACTACCTGTAAAATAATGAGTAACATATCTTAGATTTTGCATGTGTTTGCTGTGCTGTTGGGCATCTTGTTTATGATTTACTAACAAGGCATTTGTTTGCACCCTTTCTTTCTTCTGCATCTTTCTGCCCCGCCCCCCTTACCTGTCCTCTTTGCCCCCCCCACCCACCCCTCTCCATCTCCTTCCAACACACCAAACCTATTATTTCAAAATTGATTCTCCACACTGAACACCGCAATGGACAACAAATTTTCAATGCATTTTTCTCTCATGATACACCAAATATTAATCACAATGCAACTGTTCAAAATCATTTTGTTTTACACAATTATGCATTTTTATGTCTTTTTTGCATATGAAAATTGGCAAATTGCTCAATCTCTGCCAAACATTTCCACATCACGAATATCAATCTGCACCACACGCCTCCCACAACATTCATCTCCCCTCCCCCTTGTTCCAACCACCATTACCCTGACTACCCCACCCCCTCTTGCTCCCCACTTCACCCTGATATCAAAACAACTATTTCCACAACCCAGACTGATCTTCTTTTGCAGACCGCCGCCGCAACGGCCGCGACATACGGAGGCTACATCAGCCGCTACGCCACGCCGACAGCCTACGCGATCCCCTACGGTAGGGAATACGCAGCGGATCCTTATCACCATGCCATCGGCCCTGCCACAGCATACGGAGTAAGATATCCCTCTCTTACCAGGGTAAATCTTCGACTGTCAAACTGATCTCTTTCTCTCGCTACCAGTGGTTGTGACATTATTTAGTTTTTGAGATTATTCATATACTCACACTTTTGGTTTTCGTGTTCAATCACCCACCCCACCCCTGTATTTTCAGTTGCAAAATTTGAGGTATTGGTCGTGCAGTGCAGTGAATATAGTGTTACGTGAATGTTCAAGTAAATAGTCTTTTACGTACTGTATTATATAATAAGTTATTAGCTGTATAGATTGTAATGTGTATGCCTGGCTTTTGATATCCTTTTACGTTGCAAGTTGTATAATGGTTCATGCCGTTGTGTATTTCATTATTTATATGAACGTATTTTAATGTCATTAATTGTTTCTATGACGTTAGTATTTCATACCATTGACTCTGCATTGAGCAATATATCTATACCTAAATAGTATTTACTGTCAATTTTCTTCTTTTTTTTACCTTTCCCATTTTATCTGTAATTTCTTCCTTTAAATATTTTTTCCTTTAAATTTATTGATATGCTCTACATTTTTAGTTTTGATGATTTTCCTCACATCTTTATTTTCCCCATCTCCCAAACCAACATGATTAAATTTCAACTTACCTGAAAACAAAACCACAATTCAATAATTTTGTATACCAGAGAAAGTCATCCCTGAAGATATTTTTCACCACATCAATTCAAGTGATTTCTAAGGAAGAACTAGCTTAGACTGTTATTTTATTCATTTTAATTCATCACTTTTATTGCTAAACTAAAGAGGCCTTTTTAATTTCAGTACAGATATTTTTATTGTAAAGTCAATTCTCTTAAATCATCCCTCAAAATCGACAAATCAAACTTTAGTGAGATAAAAGCAATTTCATAAGGTCTGATTGGTTAATCTCATCTCAAAATAAGATTCGAAATGTTAGTGATTCACCTTCTGGTATTCCTGTATGTTCAAATCAATCAAGATTACTTGGTGTAATCCATATATCTTCAGTTTCAATGTATTGTTCATATGTTGATTGATGTCTAGCATGTCAGATTGTTTTAAGCACCCTCCTGTGTATTTTGAATGGTGTTCTCTGTTTTATCAGATATTGTGTTTTTTATTAGCTTGTTGATATTGTCTTTTAGTTAATGTATTGCCTTTTAAGATTTAATAGTTCTGTTTTGTGGGGACTGGAATGCTCTAGAAACCATTTCATTACATAATATTGTTAGGGAGACAAATCCTTCATTAAAACTTTGATTGTGGGAAAAGATTAAAGCATGGTTGCCATAACACTGTATCCTCACTGAAGAAAGTATGGTGTTTAGAGCAAAGTTGGTCAGTGTTCAGAGAGATGGCCACATCCTCTAGTGTTGTAAATACACCATAGAGTATTAACATAACACCAATAACAGACAGAATGCAATACAAATGGGTGATGATGGTCCAACACCGTGAATTTAACACTGCATGGTGTAAAATTCTTGGTGTGGTCCTCTGGGAACACTGTTGGTCTAGTTTACACATCACTGGGTCTTAGTTTGAATTGAATCACATTTAATTGCACTTAGTTTGAATTCAAATTGACTTTGTGTGGCAATATTAATTTACAATCATAAGGATGTATGAAATAATGACACGAGACCTTTATAAAAATGATTTGTGCTTGTGGATGAGTCCTACATTAACACTTTGAAATAAATAATTTTCAGTTGACGGGACAAGCTTCTATTTGTCCTGTAAAGTGGATTTTTTTACAAGATGTTGGGGGGTATTATCTTTTCACTTGAAAAAAAGATAAAGAAGGATTTTCCCCACCAAAGTTAAAAAGGCTCAGGGTCTTTTCTCCCATCAACAGCAAGTTGATTTCACTCAAAGCAAAAGTAATTGATTAACTTTATTAATTAAGCATCTATTTCTAGAAGGATTTCATCTGACATGATCATGTGTAAATACTGAATTCTGTTTTTCCTATAGGATTTGATGAGGGCTGGGGTTGGGGCGTGTGGTTGCAGTTGGCAATTGGTAATGAAGGAGCAATTTACAAAAAAGAAACAAATTAGATACCGGTAAATCTTTAAAAGGCCAAATTGAATTTGAATTAGGCATGTAGAATTAACAGACGAGTAATGCATGCATCAAAGTTCATTTACCTGCATATACACAGTATTAGGTTTACTTATAACTACTGAATAAAAAGGCAACATAATAATGTTCATATATGATTGTCCTTTTACATTGATTTGATCTGTCTACACAAATCATGCGCCCCATCTATTCTCTTAATGCGTTTATCGTATTTTTCAAGCAGTAATGGATTTCTGGAAAGGGCATCCATGGTTTGCAAGGTTCTAAAAATATGCTTAATGGTCCGAGGCGGTATTCAGCAGTCTAACAATTTTTCCCTGCATCCCCTCTTTAGAAATATTTCCCATTTTAAAAATGTCGACATTTTCGTTTTTACCAGAGGCAAAGATTTTTCAAATTGCTCATTGAGCTGAAGCCATTAGTTGCTCTTCTTTGTTTTGTGACGTGATGAAAATAGTGACATTTTTAATGAATGTATTAAGCCAATTCCATTGCTCATTGATTCCCCACCTGTTTAAGCATTCACAAAGTCAATGCTTTACATGCATTTTGCTTAAGTGTAGTTAAGGAGAATTATAATGACCTTGATTAAGATAGTTTGCCTTGCTCAAATCTAAAGTATCGTGATATTGATCTGTATAGAGAAAATAACAAATTGATGACAAGGGCCCCTGTGACACAATGCTTAGCAATTGATTGTAAGAATGTGTTTTATGATTGATTGTATTGAAAACTTTGAACAGATTTATCATGCAATCAATAACTAAACTTTGTGTCAAGGGGCTCCTGAAGCTTGCTACTAATTCCTCTATTAGTATGAAGCCATAGAATATTGATTGTGATATACTCTATTCGATGTGTTATAACACTATATTCAGTCAGACTTTGGCAAGATGTTGCACTCTCTCTAATTCATGAAATTAAATCAATTTTATGAATGTCATCATGTAAAATCTTATTGTTCACTGCACGACAACTTCAATCATTTTCATAAAAGCGAAGGAAGGTATGATATGTTTAAATCATTGATTTGAGTAGAATCACACACACCACTGTCTGTTGAGAAGAAATCAACCGTAAGTCGAGGTTTACATTTGTTCACTATTTTATGTGAATTTTCTTTTGCTAAATGTCAGCAATTTGCATGATGCTTTTGCTGTAATTGTTCACTTTTATGTCTATTATTTGTATTTTGTAGATTTTTTTTAATTGTTTAGATATATATGATATTCTGAGTATTTTAACTTTTGAAAATTTATGTTTCTGATGCAAACATCAAGGTCCTGCAACATTTAAGATACAATCAATACTTTACGATTCATTGTAACATTTGTACATGGTTTGAAATAGATTCATTACAGTTATTCTTAATTGTATGTCACAAGGCCCATAAAATTATAAACTCCAACAAAGTAATTATGTCTATATAAGTGAACTGGTAATCAATTTTCATGTCATGGGGATGAGCATAGCACTGGAAAAAGAAAGAACTTGAGTTAAAGCTGGGAAAATAATGAACTTGGACCTTGGAATGGATTATTTCTAGATAGAAGGTCTAAAAATATCATTTACTATCATTCTATCTATTATTTTTATTTAAAAAAATTATTTGCATTATAAAAGTACAGTCATTAGAGTTATCATTATCATGGTATTATCAAAGTTATTTTCAGTAAGCATATATTCGTGATGCATATCATTTGACGATATTAGCTAATGAAATGAATTCAATACATCAATTAGGGTTTCCTTTTAAGAATGAGAAGTTTTATTGAAATCAGAAACATCTTTATAAATTTCACATGCATTTAGTCAATATTTCTTGGGAGAAGTAAGTTGGAGATGCCATACTTGTTTCTAATTAATTTTCTTGATTCTTTCTATCTCACCTATTGTTATAGGCCAGTCTGTATAGGGGTGCATACGCAAGGTATACACCTTATTAAGATCAGCCAACCAACGGTATTCTTTGATGCAGACGGTCATCGCATTATCACAGAACGATGTTAACTGCATACTGAACATTTTGATTCAAGAAAACAAGAACAAAGAGAGAGCGAAAAAGCGGAAGATCATGTATCGAGCTCCGGAGCATCCAACAGGAAATTTGGAGATTTATCCCATGGTTTATATGGAGTTTACCAAGGTAGATGACCATTTGATGGGCACGATGACATCAGAGATCGTTACGGAATGATTCTTGCCTTTCCTAGAGGGTCAGCGATATGAGGAGCTCAACTCAACTACGGTCATCTCCACCGGCTCAAAACGTTTGGAAGAAATCAAACGGCTTTTAACGCTCATCCTATCTGGAAAATATAATTATAGGATTATATTTCAACTTGATAACTACTTCCAATTTGTTCTGACTTTATTTTTCATTTTGTATTGTATGTCTACAATGTATGATACCTCTACAGTCTTGTCTTTTTTTCTTCGTGAGATTGTAGAAGGCGACTCTATTCAGATCTAAAGCTTTTATTGATGATTGGTTATACCAAAATGTATTTGGTAATGTACTGAAATTTGTTAATGACCATTGCAGGTTAAGTCTTGAATACTTCGTACTGCAATGGAGGGGGTGTAAATTCTACTTCATAAATACATTTTTTGCTCATCCTCTCTCCCTCTCTTTAATTCATTTCAATTCATGTGTGCTAAAGAGGGACTGGTTGTCTCATGACGTTTAAAGATTCCTCAATATTTCTGCCAAAAGTATCAAGTAGATTTTCATGGGTATGAAACCATTTTTTTTGCAATGATGCTATCGAGCAATAACTGCTCCCATGAAAGATTTCCTAACCGTGTACTAAAGCAATTGTCTCATTTCTTTTGTGGAAAGGCTTTTTATTCGCAAAGTAGAACAAAAGTTACCAAAACATCAATGTGCATGATATGAAGTGCAAAAAATAAACATATATTTGGGGTCTCCCTTTAATTTGCGTGCAGAATTATCAATGCTTGCATGCAACCACCTATTGGCCCCGAAACACTTTTTGAAATATTATCAGTTAAGATCACAATTGAGCTGCAGTCATTTTTATAGCAGTCATAGATAAAATGTTAAACTCAATACTGAACCATAAAAAAGATGCATACTAGAAAGGTGACTCTATGAAAATGGCTTGAATGCAATAGAACTCCCAATATACATGTAGTATGACATCACAATGCCTGCTGTGCATTATTTGTTGTGCTGGAACAAATCAAGACATGGAACAGATACACCGTTGATGAGAAATTGCAATTAATGAGTGCTCTCTTTGCAGAACACAAATATGAGTTATGATGAATGTTTTTGCTTTCAAAATTAGCATGAATATAGCCAACCAGCCAGTCAGCCCAGATAGAGATGTAAATAAGTTCATTCACAACATCCTATGCTTCCTACCCAAAAACTAATTGTTGGATGCTCCAATCTGCCTTGAAATTGCATGTCACATATTTTGGTTTTTAAAGCTAGTCAGTTTACTAATCAGCCTTCCATACAATTCTGTGTGAATAGGCCCACAGCCGGCATAACATTGAAAAGGGGAACACTAGTAGTGGTATTGATATCCATGATGCATCTGAAATGGAATGTTCCATTATTTATAGGTGGGTTAACTGTGACAGACAGAGATGGATAAGATTTGAAGGAAAAAGAAGGCCCCTTGGTGATTTTCATGCTATGAATAAAGAGAAGGGAGAAACATATGGTGCTACCAAAATAACGTTGTGTGTTGGATATCACCTGGTGTTTGGGTGATCTCTAGCTACTAGAAGGAAACTGTATATTTATCTGTAGTTGTTAGATATCATTAGACATTGTTTCATAGATTGGAAGATTTTAAATATGATTGCTCTTAAACCTTGCCTCAGAAATACAGGGGAGTCATTTCTGTGTTTTCAGGATTAGTAATTATCTTATGTTCAAAGCTTTTTCAGTATTTTGATCTTTTTATGTTAAACTGTTTTTGTGTTTGTGTTTTTACAACCGGTTCTGTTTCGGTGCCCAAATGTTGATTGACATCGTTGCTGAAGGTTTGGTTTCTGTCTTAATTTATCTTGGCACTAGATTGAAAATGTACAGAGTTATGTAGTTAGATTGAAATTCATTACCTTAGCTTTTTTTAAATGATTTATAATGGTGATCGAGGATAAATCAGACATTGTTGATAACAAGTATTTGTGATGCAACAAAGAATCTTTTGGAAATATAGTGAGAGAGTTTAAATGAATGTGTGTATGTGTGAGAGAGAGAGTGGGAGTAAAAAAGGTGAAATTCTTTGTAAATGTACTCTTTGAGTCAACAAGGAAGCTAAGGACATAGTGATCTTTTAACTTTATATTTATTATTATTATACCGTTCATGACATATGAGAAGAGATCTAGCAATCTATTGTATGTATCGTAGGTTGTCTTCATATTTGATTTTCGCATTTTGGTGCAATGTTTCTCTTGCAAAGTGCGTCTTATGATAAGTTGTTACTTTTTGTTATTTCTTCTTTTTCTCTGAGAAATGACCTTCATTTTTGGTCATCCTTGTAGAAGTCTATCTTTCTCTAATTAGTGTGCTACTCAATGTTTACCCATGTATTTCTGTTGTTGATTGTGATGTATCGATAAAATGGCGAGGAGAAAAATATTGTGTAATAGGCATTGGAATTATTAAGTATGTATTGATTGCGAGAATGTCGTGAACATTCTCTGGTTTTGAATGTGCCATGGAATTGGACAAACTTTACTGCCAAATTTTGTAAATTTCTAAACACATGAAGAATTTCTCATGAAAGAGATTTTTTTATCATTTTTGAATCACATTCATTTTGGCTCACAACTGTTGAATATAATGAATTTATAGCTGTAGCAGACATGTTTTGATTGGATAGTTGTTACACCAATGCTCCAAACTTCAGATGATCAATCAATCTGTATTAGCTCATCAATGAAATCCTTCCCCAATAAATAAATGAATAAAATTAGTGGTAATTATCAGTTAGAAATAATTAAACAAGTATAAGATAAAAGACTAAATAAATAAATTGATTAATGACATAAATAATAGATCATAAAATACTTTTTTAAAGGATTTTCCAAATGATCTACAGATAATTTAAACTATTTTTAAATGATTCATATGAACAGTAATTACAATGAATTCATCCAAAGCAATTAAATCTGTGCTCTTTATAATTGTGCTCAAATAATGTGCAAATTCATACCAGCCATCTTGCTTTGAGACAAAAACGGACAATTGTTAAGTGATTTTTTGCCATTTTATGACAATCAGGTTTATTCATAAACCAAAATATGAGTCTCGCACTTGTCTTGTTCATTGTGATATAGCACCCTTTCCTCTGTATCAACCAATGTACATTATTTTATTTTTGCCAACTTAAGTTATTACTGTAAATGTGTATACCTTGTCTTTGTGTTAACACTCAAGAGTTATATAAATATGTTTTGTTTTTCTTCTCCTCAAGTTCATGTTTGAATGAAAAATCAGATTTTATTGTCAAATGCATTTGAGTACGGCTGCCAAATCTTTGATATGTTACTGATTGAGATGATTGTTATATGTACCATCAATGTCTTCATATCTCGGTGCCCGCTGAACACGCTACAACTCGTGTTTCAACTCATCTCTGTTTGTTTCAACTCTGTCAATTTCAATCAGTAGTACAAGAAAGGTATTAGAGATAGGAATTTTTATCATAGTGACTTTTATCATGTTTATTAAGGACAACTCGTCATAAGATATATATTTTTTTTCAGTAACGTTACATCGTATTGTGAAGTCAATCAAAATTTTTCAGGTGTCGTTCATATTTTATCTGAGAACATTTTACATGTACACGTTAGTTGAGGGAAAATGTGGATAGGGGAAACTGGAAAAGTTGCAATTTATACTGAGCTATTGTGTGCTTTTAATCCAATGCTGTTTGTTGGCATAATGATTTTAAAATGTAACAAATTTTGATTGTATAGTATGTGAGGATATGGTATTTTTATCTCAATGTGCAAAACAGACCCATTGTCCATAATAAAATAACACAGAACCTTGTCAATTTTAGCTTGTAGAATCTTAAAATGAATAGACAATTAATTCTTTGTATAGAAAATTGATAAATCAAATGAAATTATTACCTGGATTTTTCTATGCCATTTTAACTTGTAAAAAGGAAAGTGATATACGCATTCAAATTCATCGAGTTTAAAAATCAACTCTTTTTAAAGTTAGTATTTCTCAGCTCAAATATTTAAGGCCATCCAATGCTTGATAATATTGTGTGTTTTACCCAACACTTGAAGTAAAATTTGAAATCACAATTTCTCAGATTTTTGGACTGCCTCCTGTGTTTTGTGAAAGAGGCTGAAGTTTAAAGTGTAATACTTTTCTTAAGCTGCAAGTATCATGATCAGTGCATTCTTTTGCATATTTTTTTTTGTCTCTCTACCCAGTGGTGCATTTAGGAATGGGGGGCCTCGAGCCCCAATTATGGAGGGTGTAAAAAGTAAATTGAAGAAATGAGGAAAAACTTAAACAAAATGGCCCTTTAAAATTTTAATCTGACAAGCAACTGAAGAACCCACAAGTGTGGGAAAGGTTGCAATATCAGCACTTGATCCGGCAACAAACTTGGTAAGAGGCATGATTTCAAGGATGGTCTATGTCAGACGGTAGGCAGACTCATACTTGCCCCGAGCTCCATCTGTTCCTGAATACACCACTGTCTATCTCACAACTCTTTATTTTTTTATCCTTTCGACAATCAATTACATTTTAAGGTGCCATCTTATGTGTCAAAGGTTTTTTAATGATGTTTTTTTTTGTCAATAGCCAAGCATATATTCATACTAATTTATATTTATGTTTCACTTGATCAATTGCTACTGTGTCAGTGAGATTCATTCACTGTTGTCGGCTTTAGATCTGAGTTCCTAGTAATCCTCATTTTGCCTGCATTTTATGGCACACACTCTATCATTGGATAGTCAGTTTTTTATCCATATTTTCTTTTTGTAGCAGTCTGGAGTTGTAGAAATCATTTTGTCTATTAAGTGTAGTATATTTTTCCCTCATTCATTCTCTTTTCTAGACAGTTGTTGATTTTAAGATGAGATTCATTGAAAAGATGAATCTTTGGGGCATCAAATGCACAGAAGTATTATTGTAAAATCTTAATTACAAAAAAAATAATAAAAATTGTACAGATTCAACAAAAAATTATCGTTTCATATTTTGTTTTTTTTAATACTCAATGTTATTGTATGTTTCTATTAAGAAGTTAAAGGGGTGAAGGAACTGTAGAGAGAGAGAGAGAGCAAGAGAGAGGTAATTAAGTGGTAGTGAGAGGAGGGGGCAAATAGAGGGGGGGGGGGTTCATGAGACAGATAAAGAGGGATAGGCGGTAGAAATGGTGACAGAAACAAAGAGCACGGCTTCAGTCACAACGAAACTGACTCCAAACCGACCGATGTTGGTTATAACTGATACAGCTTATGTCTCTCTGAAGTCTGTATTGCAGGTATAACTGTAACATAAGACAAGAGGACAAGAAAGGGAGTGAAAGAAATTAGAACAAGAGAGAAGTGATAATGAAAAAAGGAGAGAATTTCAACCAACCTACATGTAACTGAAATGCATTTAATAAAAAAGATGGGGAAGGATATAAAGATCTAATTTGCAGCTTACTTGGAATGCTTTTACTAGGCTACAAATAACAACCTTTGATTTGATAGTAAATGGTTGCATACATTTTAATAGACTGTTTTCAATCTCATAGAAACACTTCATTCTAGCTCTTTTATTTGTATGGGTTGTCACAGAAGTTTAACATATACGACTGTTGAGAGAAGAGACAGCACTCGAACCCCCTCCCCCTTAGAGGGGTTCCCACATGGCGTCAAAAGCAGCCATGTCAGAGGACATAACAATTAGAAACCTGTGCATTGGACTATCAAAACAATGATTGTTAAAGATTCAATGCACAGGTTTTTATTGTTTATCCTTCAACATGGCTGCTTGTGTGAACCCTCTATTGCAATGCATTTATAAAAAAAGATGAAGGAAATTGAGGACTGTAAATGGACATGTTTGCTTTAATATTTATTACTTTTATTTACTTTTGGAGAAGTTGCTTTCCATATGCTACGTTCTGCCCTCTCAAAATATTTGGCTCAATATGCCCAACTGTAAACACACACACATGACTCCCCTTTTTAATTCTCTCCATTTATTTTCTTCCAAAAAGTTTTTAATCAATGAAATGAGGTCAATAAATCAAGTAAAGCATCAAGTGAAATGTGCTTTCAAATAACAGAATTAAAACAGACACATTCTTTGTACTGTCTATTAGATTTATTATATCAATGATAGCATATATATGATATTATTTACTTCTTTGAAACTATATGTGCACAGTAAATTCTTAAATGGAATACTTTATTCTATTTAGGTATAATGGTCACAATCTCTTGCTAGGGCAGCAAAACCTCATATATTTACCTCAAATTTAGGGGAAAATACTATTTTTTTAAATGACTGAACAATCTATCGAGCAATTTTTCCCAAAACTAAGATCTCCCTCTAAAAAAAAAATAGAAAATTGTAACCCCCCTCCCCATCTTGTTATATGAAAGGTTATTCATTTGATAGTCTTGTTATGGCAGACTGTGGGGTATCTAGCTGAATCAGAAACAATTCTTTGGAAGGTCCTGCCACTGAGCGCAAACAATAAGGTATCCTCTCCTAAATATGATTTTTTTTTAGATATGAAGTTTTGTGGCCCAAGCAGTAAGCCATCTTTCCCAAGCAGTCATATTTTTCTCTTTAAAAATATACATACCAGTATTTCAAATATTTTCTCACTAAACTCATGAATAAGGCCATCATCAGAATACAAATTCTAAATACATTAAATAGTGTATATATATATTCACTGGATTATACTCTGCAAGGTAGAACATTATTATTTACAAAAATCAGAAAAGTTGAAGCTATTCGTAAATATAATTCACACATGTGCAGTACTGCGTAGTATTGATGATATATGAAAACATTTAAAATATGAAAATATCATGTTAGAATTGGATACTGCAATATTCATACTACATTCTTTTTCAGTTTTAGTTGCAGTTCCAAGAAATGTATTCAGTGTTTTTTCAGCAGTCAAGGCAACAGAACATCATTTTAATTAATGAAGAAAATCAGCACTTACATACAAATGAGAGACTAAATATAGAAGGAAGAAAAAAGGGATTACATTTCTGAAGGAATTGGGTCCCAAGTGTTGGCACTTTATAATAAAAATATGTTTTTCAGCAAGATAAATAAACTATCAACAGCTTACAATTAGTTTAACAAAGGATTCTCCCATACAGACAAAATCTCATAAGGAAATCTAAAAAGTTGAATGTGAACAAATAAAAGAATTGTAATATAAATGTAATAATAACAATTATGACATTTCTTTATAAGTGCATATCACAAGATAATCAGGTCAGTGTTTCATGAAGCTGTTCTTAAGAACGACTGGTGATCCTTTCTTGTGGTAAATGGTATATTCCTTGGCGATGATTCAGCGCGTAAGAAAAGTTCACCAGTTGCTCTTAACTTATGAACAGCTTTATGAAATGGCTCCCACAGATTATCAAATCACTGAGTACAAAATACAAAGGCTTATACAATCACTACTCACTGTATTACAGAAAGGCCAACAATTATTTAAGGCAAAGGATGTTTCAACAAAAAAAATTCACATTATTTACAATGCTGAATGATGCATTTACAATTTTATGAAGTTTAAAATAAAATCATTTAAAAAAATTACTTGTACATAAATGAAAAATATTGCATAAAGGCACTAACCACTTTTACATTTCATAACAATATTTTCAATTAAATTGTGAATAAATCATGGCCAAAATATAATCTACTTTGTACATAATTATCATCCCATGAAACAGTTTTCTTTTGTATTATGATAATAATTCTTCCACATTGAAGTATGAATTTCAATTTAAGAGTCAATTCTGACACTTCATTTTAATGTAGATATGCATTGTCAAAGGAATTCCTGCATATATAAATGAGAAAGGCAGACAGAATACTACACACAAAACGCTTTTTCCCTGTGATTCCATTTATCGCTTTCTATTTTCATATATCCGAATTTTCGCAATGAAGGGTATTTAAGAATCGAATTTTATGCAAAGAAAAATTTCGAAAATGTATCTGAGTCACAAAATATTCTGATATTTTGAATACATAAATCATACATTGTCATCCTTTGATATCCATGATCAATATACACCATTAATTATAAAATGAGAAAATAAATATCTGATAAAATTTTTGAGGTACCCTAATAATTGTTCATTTGGTTTTGATGGTAATAGTGAAAGACAACATTATGAAGAAAATCAAAGACACAAAAGAATATATATAATCAATATCAATTACTAGCTCTATGTCAGAATGTACAGGTATTAGACCACTCATGTTTATCCACCATTTAACATATAAGATGAAGATTAAAAACTGCCCACGTCAGAAAATGTAGCAACCCACTTCAAAACCATCATACTTTTGATGAAATTTTTTTCTTCTTCTTTTTATTGGGCAAATTTTGAAATTTACCTCATACCTTTTGTGAAATGAATATCTTTGTATGTATGTTGAAAAGGAAGTAAGTGTTGTTAGGTTCTAGACACATATCAGTCATTGCCATATAACACATAATCAAACCCATCATTCAATGCTGTACATAGACATGGCATACCTCAAGGTTATTCAAGTTGTCCTGTTTTATTCATGTTTCTCCAGGTTGTGTGTTTAATGAATGTGTGATTCTACGTAAGGACCGATGTAGTCCCTACAATGTATAATAAGCTTATTCAATAAGTCAGATCCAAAATACTTTTCTTAGGCTACTGTGATTTACACACTTCAATATTACAAATTCTCTCCTTTGGCACTTGAAATAGCTATACTTGTAGGTATAAACGTGAAAGATGTTCACACATCTAAATTAAGAAACTAAACATACTATGAAGTTGAATAAACACAAAGACATACATAACACACAAAACATACCAAATAAAATGACAGAACGGTGTATTTCATCATCATGTAAAGAAATGAGGAACTAAAAATCAATATTAAAAGGATTAAAAAGTGCTGTATAGAAGGTTTTTAATGACAGTTATATATATTAAAAAAAAAACATGTTGCTAAACATCATATCACATCTCTGCTTGTTATATACATACATGAATTAACATGAGAGTTACTGTTGGTGTTTTAAATCAAATTTAAGTCACTTAAGTGATAAAGTAAAGAAAAAAACAGCAATGTCATAAATACCCATTAAATAATTTTCAAACAAGCACCTTTGATTTCAAACTAAAAGAACTAATTTCTTTACAAAAAAAAAGAAAATTATAATTTTGAGAGATCCACATAAGGCACCTAAATGATTGCATGAAATTATAATGCTAATTAACATAAAAATCATTAATTAGTCCTGAATGTACAAAAAAATTATCCATGGACACCTGGATTACATATGGAAATGGAAATTCATTTACTACATTTGATTCTTTTGTACTGAAACAAATCAAAATTTATTGTGCCATTTGTTGTTTTCGCATTCATCAATATATTATCTTATCAAAGACAAAATAAAGGCATACTAATTCATAAATAAAATGTATTGATCATAATTTAATTCATGATATGGCAACAACATACATCCACAATCTAACATTTTAATGTTTACATAAATTACAAAACAAGATATACAGTACTGATAAATGAATAGAATTGTAATACAAAAACATGATCTTACACCTGCAATAGATCTGAATATACATTTCATTCATTAGATATTTTATTTAATTTCATTGTGGAATGTTGATCTTGCTATTAACTTGCAGATTCTTTTAGAATGTATAAATCTTTGTTAAGAACTGTTGAATGTTGTGTGTTACAATACATGGATGAGCAAAACATTGTGGAAAATCAGTTTAATCTATGTTTTTTTTTTAGAGATTTGATTCTACAATGTTCTTGTTCTTTTTGCTGTTTAACAGACTAATTCTGATGGTCCTAAAGATTTATTTATCCTGAGATTTAATAATAATGATCACAACCAATGCACAGGGTTATGTTGATCAGGGGCCAGTCTTACAATGACTTAAGATTGATCCGATCACTCGCAACCATGGAAAGTCAGCAAAGCCAACATATAAAATGCATGTTTGCTCAAAAATTTTTCTAGATATGAATGTATATCCACAAATCTATTGATTTCTTGTCAGTTCGGTGTGTTCTCATTTGTTTACAAAGGACATTTTGCACATTACCTGTAGAAAAAAATTATGTCACTGATGGATTTCCATAGAGTTACAATTGATTGGATCAATCGTAACTCTTTGTAAGGCGGGGCCCAGATGTAATAAGCATCCTTCACACTCCCTTACTTTCTCATCCCTCTTACATTACCTCGCTTGAGGATATTATCAGAAGCTTGGGGCTGAGAGATGGGATTGCGGACGACACCTGTCGGTGACATGCTATTCTTGAGGATACCCTCTCTTGGTACTGGCTGTCTTGTCGTCGGGGAACCTGGGTATCCATTTGTGACAGGTGGTTGACTCGAGCTGGGGCTAGCAACGATCGGTAATGAATTTGGGCGGGAGTTGTAACCTCCCAAATCACCATTGACCTGTCCTGGGCTTGGATTGTTCGCGCCCTTTTGTGGTTGGTAGTTATTGTTGTTTTCCAGAGGCTGGTCAACACTGACCTGTAGAGGGGGTAGTGACATGACCCTGACGGCACCAGGGGGCGGGGCATGACTAGGACTTGCCGGTATGGAGGATCCGGCAGAGTCTGTAGATGATGGGGTCCTGTATCGTCCATCTATCCCGTTAGTTTGACCTGTTGAAGGGTCATTGGCTCCTGGTCCTGATGGCCAGAGGTTGGTGATAGCATTGGTTTGGTAATCACTAGAAATAGGTTGAGGTTCTCTCACTGTACCAACTTCCTGGGACTTGATGTACTTTGAGATCAACTCACCTATCTCAACTCCCTGATGATAAAACAACGATATAAGAAATATAAAACTTGAAATAATACTCTCTAAAATAAACTTAACCAGCAAGTTATTTTTCAAATATTGGGATATTCTGTGGAGAGGTTGACGTCTACTAATTACTGTTTTAAAAGGTGATTTGTGTCATTTAAGAGTTTCGCAGTGTCCAGTAACACACATCAAACCTTAAAACAAACCTGTACAGGGCATGGTGTCCATCAAGACACTATAAGTGGTCCTGTCTTATTTACAATACTTACCTGATTGGTCTGGAACCTTGAGACTGTCTGTTTCATCAGGTCACCATGTTTGATATCAAAGAATGAAACCTTGCCATCGTTGGATCGGAGTCTACGTGTTGAAACAATCTCTGCAAGCATTGTGTATTTCAAGATTTCCTGATCATTTCAAAAAAAGAGGGAAAAAGGAAAAGTGGATTCCAACATTTTACTGACTAAAGACAAAATCAACTTTTTTTTTTACCATGTACCAGTTTTAATGCCAAAATATCTTTTATTCTATTGTTATTCATTATCAAAGGTGAAAAATAAATTGCAACATAATTAGGAGACAGTCGAAAACATTTTACAAACTGATAGTGACAAATCCATGAGAATGATAAGAGAACATATACCCAGGCGGAGATTGATTTCAAATTGTGTAATCAATTGGTAGTAATTAATTTGCGTTTGATTAATCTAATACAAATCTTTGAGAGGAAGGGCCCACAACCCTTTTACATAAAGAGTGATGATTAATCTTATCAATTCCAACACCCAAAATCAGGTGATACCAGGGGCCTGTAATACAAAGAGTTGCAATTGATCTGATCTATTGCAACAATGGACAGCCAGCAACGTCAACATTTAAAAAACATGTTTCTTCAAAATATTTTCTAGATATGATGTATATTCATACATTATCTGTTTTCATGACAATTCAGTATGCTTCTCTTAGTTTTCAAAGGACATCAAACAAATCTCCTAAAGAAAAAAATTATGACATGGTTGGATTTCCATAAAGTTAGGATTAATTAGATCAATCGTAACTCTTTGTAAGACAGGGTCCAGAATTGACCACCAAGGAGGTGTATATATTGTCTGTTTGTAAGCCAATCAGCCTACAGAGAAAACAGGTGTTTTTCAAATTGTTATTTTGTTTTATATATGGGTATGATGCATTCCTGTTTATACTGAACGAACTCTCTACAGATGCTATTGATAAGACCGACTGTAATCTCTTTCATGAGAGTACTCACATGAGTATTATTCTGGAGTACAAAGAAGCCATCTTTATTAATAGCAAGCAATCTAGCATCACTGCTGTTAACCCCAGTCTGCATCCTAACATCAAAGAAGTTACATCCAAAGAGAGTCCACTTCTGAAGCATTTCAATGAACCTGACACGAGCCTGGACCGGGGTGACGTCTCGCATCTGGTCCAGGCTAGAATGTAGCAAGTTTAGCCAGTGTTGGGATTGCTGCTTCTCCTTCACGTTGAATGGTAGCACATTGTTCAAGTCTTTCCTGTTGTATTATAAGGTCAGATTTTTAAAGTATTTAAAGTAAGTATTGATCCACCTTACTTTACAAAATATATCACTTGTGATCAACAACATACATGCAGACATCAATAAGAATTTTAATACAAATATTACAAACAACTTAAATAAATAATTTTACATATGAATTCAGATTCTGTAGTTTCCCATTTCTGCAAAAGTAAACAATGAAAGATAAATTGCTATGTTCTCATAACTAACCATAGGTATGATTCTAGAACAAACAAAAATTACAGTCCAAATTTTAATGGCATGTAATATTCATGACAAAGACAACGTACCAAAGAATTTGTTTAAATTGATTTACACTGAACATTTAATCTTTTTCGAACTCATTTTAATGCAAATCATTTTTTTTTACTTCTCAGCACATTGTAAAAAACAAGATGTAACAATGGCTGAGTTGGTAACAAACACTCCAATCAAGTGTTTCCTAATTCACCCACTGACTTAATATCATTTTTATTCACTTGGGCTTTATACATGGATTACCCATCTTTTGAACAAACCATGACTCACTGAGTAGGAAGTTGAACTTGATCATTTGATTTCATCTGGTAAGCAGCTAGATGTATGATGGTATTCAGCTGTTCTTCAGTCAGTTCACCATTCTTTAGAATCACCATATTACCACTGATATAGTCTTGACGGATCTAGGGTGAGCAGTATAACACAAGGAGAAATCTACAGTTGATTTTCCCTTTATTTGACATAGTGGTACATATATGTTTAATTGTACAATTGACTGTATCTTTTAAGGCCACCACACACCTTACAATAGGTCTGCAACCCAATTTTGGAATAAGCATGGTAAAAATTGATGGGAATATTGAGACATGTAATATCTTACTCTTTTAAATTTTAAATCATCATAGAAATACTTACTAAAGTAACAGCAAATTGAAAATCAAGTTGTAATGATGTCAGAGCAATTGTATGATAGGCTACAATCTGAAACTAATTTGGTCTTTACTTCAAAACATAGCTTGCAATTTTACCAAATTGTTTTATCAATATTCTTACAATTAATTTGAATCTCGAATATTATTATTTTAATTCACATTTTTAGAAAATTAAGCAAAACACGATTGTTCCAAAGCCGGATCGTGGACCAGTCATAAGGAGTGCAATGGCCTTTACGTCACAAGGTCCACGATTTATAATCTGGAAATGAAGTACTACAGTAAAATACAAAGGTATGATAATACAAAACCTGCTGTATTGAAGAGAAGTAAGAAATATTTTTAAAATGTACTAACAGGCATCTTAACAACACTCTTTTGCATAGTGATATCTAGATGTTTCTAACGACAAAAACAATATCATGTGTTCTTCACTATATATTATTGGTATAGTAACCCAGAAAAAGATCATAAGAAGAAGACGCACAGTATTGTTGCTGACCTCCATTGTTTTGTCTGTTTTTTGCCTGTAAACAAATTTACCTGATTGTACATAATCTGCATGAAATCCTCTAGGTCAATGCGCAAAGGTCGTTGCCATAGCACCCTACGGAAGAGGAGTACATAGCCGATACCGGACTGTTCTAGGTGAGTGGTGATATCCATGATGTAATCACTCTCTTGGAGTAATGTCTCATTATGCTCTGAAAGAATAAAGAGGACTGGTAAGTCTGGTTCCAAAGTTTGGGGAGGGGGTGGCTCAAAACTGTACAAGACAAATTCACAAAATAAGCAACCTTTTTATATGTTTTCTTCATTCTAACTTGTTGTTGTTTTATTAGCCTTTTGCAACATGTACTTTTACAATGCAATTATTTGTATTCATCATTGTAAATATATTCATTTTTATACGCATATTCATTATCATTAATACATTCATTTTCATATGCAAATTAATTATTGTAGATATGTTCTTGTTGAGACTCTACTCCTGATAGGGGGTCAATAGAGTGTAATGAAATATTATATTATCTTATTTTACTTCACATTATGAAGTGCCAAAATCACAATCATTTGACAGCATCACAATTTTCATAAGAACTAGAAATCAGAGACAAGTTATTTCCAGAAGGTCCCATTTACTGGGGGCTGGACATAGACATTATATTGATTTTCCATACAGCACCTTATGTAATACAAAGTGTTTTGACCCAATAATTGTCGATAAAAGGGGAAGCATGCATAAAGTTGATAGGCTTACTATTTCCAATGATAGCAAAGAGTCCAAATTCTTTAACATCCTTCTCATTGGTTAACCCAAGGCTACTACAGACTCCAGCTAGAATATCTGCTGCCACCGTACTGGTCGTTATCTTAAGCATTGTACGGATTCCTCCTGGCATTAGAAATTGTTGTCTCCGAGTTGTTCTGCCAGCCTGTAAAGATCAATTCAAAACTAGAATTAAGATCTCGAGTTTAGTGATTATTGGTATTGCAGAAAATAGATTTTTGATTTGGGGTACTTATTTTGGATGAAAAATACACAAAGCCACCGCCAGCAGTACCGTACCACTATCGTTCACACAATTTTCATGGTAAAATTCACCATCCTTGATATTACTATAATTTCTAACATCACCAGCACAAAAGTCTCATCACCATTACATTCATCATCATCATCATCATCATCATCATCATTATCATCATCATCATCACCATCATCATCATCATCATTATCATCATCATCATCATCATCACATTATCATCATCATCGTCATCATCATCATCATCATTATTATCATCATCATCATCATCATCACCATCATCATCATCATCATCATCACATTGTCATCATCATCATCATCATCATCACCATCATTATCATTATTATCATCATCATCATCATCATCATCATCATCACCATCATCATCACCATCATCATCGTCATCATCATCCTCCTCATCATCATCCTCATCATCATTATCATCATCATCACCATTATCATCATCACCATCATCATCATCATCATTATCATCATCATCATCATCATTATCATCATCATCATCACCATCATCATCACCATCATCATCATCATCATCGTCATTATCATGATCATCATCATAATCATGATCATCATCATGACCATCACCATCATCATCATCATCATCATTATCATCATCACCATCATCTTCGACAACCATAACAATGATCATTAATTCCATAATTCCCACTATAAGCATCAATTTCATCATCATTACTAACCAACACCACCACCAATTACAAAAACAAATCATTGCCTTCTCCCCATGTATCACCGGTGCCACGATTACAATCATCATCATAACCAACATCACAATTCTTATGAGCACCCCCATCTCCATGATAAATATAAAAAATATATTCACATCTACTCTAGATGACTACGCCATGATCAATGATCATTTGATTTTAATGTACTTCATCGATATTACTCGGCTACCTTCATAATTGTCTTTATCTCATCTTAAAGATATCAGCACCTTTGATAGAACGGTAATGATTAATATTATTTTTATACATGGTATTCATCTCTTTCATTATTTTTGATTGAGTCTGTTTTCTGCATTCAAATCATTTTCATCATCCTCATCATCATTATCACCTTATAAACAATACCATAACCATATTGATGATATCATCCCACTGCCATCATGCATTAACATCATCACTGTCTTAATTATCATCATCATCATGACCACCATCATCATCATCACCTTTATCATCATCATCAACATCAACAAAATCATCATCAAATAAACCATCATGATCACCATGATTTACATCATTATCACTACTAGCATCACTATCATTGCTTCCACCACCAATAACACCATCACCACCATTACAGTCATCATCATCATAATCATCACTTCCATAAACATCATATCATCATCAACATCATCATCATCATCATCATTGTCGTCATCTTCACAATCACAAACAGAAACCAAACTCACCAAAAGATGTGTGACCTCCGTTTCACTGGGTATCACCCTCCTCCCATCACATCTCTGTGCTTTCCTTGCACTCTGAAGGCATATAGCAGCGATCCCACTGTATGGGTTCTGACTCTCGTGAGAGGCAGCATCGGACAGGTACTGGAAGAAGTATGGCTTGAGGACACTAGAACACGGTAGGAAGGTGGTCAGGAGGAGAAGCAATCGCCAACCCTGCTGCACACTTTGCCTGATACAGAAAGAGAAAAGAACTACATAGTTATCCTGTCAATATAATCCCCTGTCTTAATCAGAGAGTTAGAGAGAGAGAGATGCTAGCAGGAGCAATCAGAGGGCCTGATGATATTCTAAACTGAGTGATTTTCCCCACATAATTTGTATTCATTCTTTTTTTTGGGGGGGGTCTGAAAATGAAAAGCAAGGTCCACAACTCATGCTGTTGCTTGAAAGCTGGAATCTTCTATTAATTAATGCAGACATATATCACTGTTGAAACCAGTTGTCTATTGATTTGCAAGAATGAAGGCAAGTGTAATTATATTAGTATATCAAAGGAATTAATCATTATGAAACATGTTAACAGGACTACATGTATTTACTTTCTTGACAAAGACATATGAGTTGGGACATGCATTTTAAAGTTGAGAACTATATATTCCACTTTCCACCTTGTCTTGTCAGCAGGTTTTACAATTAAACTTCTTTTTAGCTACAAATTTATCAGTTAATTTGACACACAAATTATCATGACTGTCAGGAAATAATAACTAAAATTGTTTTAAATCATTAAAACATGAGGAAAGAGCAAAGAAAACATAAAAAAACAATGTAAACAAATATTTGACACTTTAGGCTTCCAATAATTTTAGCACAGAGTTATATGGTCTAACCAGACTTCAGTATTCCGGCGTATAACTTTAAAGCACTCTAATCTCAACATACCTCTTTGCACTCCTATTATCAGTGACTTGTTTCACAACCTGACACAAGATCTCATCTCTCAGGTCAGTACTGTTCAGACAATTCTTCAGGATGAACACTACACATTCATAGATCGCTCTCTCCTGGTTGGTATCAACTTTACTTCGCAAAGGATAATCCCCCATCACTTGCATCAGAGCTGGTATTAGATAATTATGTAAGTTTGAAAGAAATATCTCTTGATTAGTCACTCGAGAAGATTCTTAGGTGTTGCAAGAAAATATTTGCAATCAATTACAAACTTTCAGATGCAAATTAACCACTGATTTGTTAATGACAGCAAGTAATTTTTATTTGTTGTTGCAATATAAAGACAATCAATCACTTGCAAATTTTCAATGAAATGCCTGACTTTCGATTGATTTTGGGACCTAAAATTGATTTGGGATCAACTACAAGTTTCTTGCAACAACCCACTAGTTAACAATTTTGAGAAAAGAAATTATTTAAAATAATTGTTGCATATTTAATCTTCATAAAAAAAAACACAGGTAATTTTCAAGTAACAAACCTGCCTAAAACAAAAGCCTGAAGTTCAATTACAAAATTCTGATATATAACAAGATTTACTTACCAAGGAAACACTCCAAAGCAATCTTGTTAAGTTCTTGAGATTGAAGATCTATGAGGGAAGCCTGGATTGGTGAATTGGTGTAAGATACAGCGGCGATGTACTGCTGCACAGCAATGGCATCCTCACTCTTCTTCTTGTCTAAAAAATAAAATTAATGTGAAACAATCATTCTGATTGGCTGCTGGTAAGGCCTTCCAAGAATACTTGCATAGAACAGTGATTTTGATTGGATGAGGGACTTGGCACTCTCACTCTTCTTTTTATCTAATTGATAAAGTTCATGTGCAACAATCATTCTCCTGAGCTACTGGTAAGCCTCACTGAGTTTGATTGGACAATAGATTTGGTATTCTTTTTTTTTTTAATCTCATTACAAGTAGAATTCAAGTGAAAAAAACAATCTAATTGGCTCCTGGTTAGCTCTTTCAAGAATATTTGCATAGAGATTTAGAACAGAGATTTCGATTGGATGGACAAGACAGTTTGACTATTCCTAAACATTTATGGAATAGAAAACAATATATATTTGCAAACAAGTGATATAAACAATTATTCTGATTGGCTAATGAAATTTATTTAGATGAGACAGTCATGCTGATAGGCCAATGGGTTTCTTACCTTTCTTGAGAATAGATCTCTTGAGTGAACCCATGAACTTGAGGGATCCTCTGATAGATCCATCACTCTTACGCTGCATGATAAATCTACAGAACAAGGAAAGAGAGAGAAATAAAAATATGAGGTAGTGTATGTGTGCATGAGAAAAGATACAAGATATAGATTTATAGATAATGAAAGAGACAGAGAAAGAGGAAGAAAAATAAAAATAAATATTTATTATTTATTTACTTATTATCATTCTTTTTTCTGGGGTGATATGTAAGTACATGTACTTACTTGTCAGAGCTTTCCCTGAAGTACCTCTTGGCAAACTCAGTCATTGAATAACGTTTATGGTCATCATTAGGGGCATTCACTGGCTCCATTCGGGGCTGATGCCCTTGCTGTTAAAGTGAACATGAAATGAAATAATGTAAATCACAAATCAAACAAAATTATGATACTGGGATGGGAGGAAAATAATAAAACCGTCACATTATGACTAATGTATACCTGCTTGGTCCCGTTTTCATAAAACCTATTGCAATAACATATTAATGATAACCATTCAAAGCTACTAACAAAGTGGTTCATAATTTGATGAAGAAATTTGTCATAGATAGGTTTCTTTTGTACTTATATAAATATTGTTTTGAGACAAGACCAAGATTTGGCTGTGACCGGTTAATATATATCAATAAAAACAATCACATAATGGAAATTGTACAATACCCTAAATAAACATAATACTCAAACTGTATGATAAACCTTGAAACAGAGACATGCTTCTTTGTTTGTAACAATGATTCATCTGGAGACTATGTTTAACAGCTTATGTTCTTCAATATGACATCAGTATTATCCATTTTTTTTTGCGTAATTATCTAAAACAAATAAACTTTGATAAAAAATGATTTGTTATACAAAGATGCTCATTTATTAAGAAAGAGTAATCGTATCGTATATCTATTTTAGTGCCAACTTCTTGATTTATGCGATGATTTTTCCTTTTTATATTTTCATATAATGAAACAAAATATACTGAAACAATAAGAAGCCTATTAGCAAAGTTATGGACAACTAAGGTACATGCTTTAATTCACAGATGATTTGAGAGAAGAGTACTTCAAGTGATACCAAATTGTTGCTTTTCTTTTTTCCCCCTTTACATTATTCAAAGGAACAATAGATAATATCTTTTAAAGGCATTATAAAAGTGAAATGCATGTATGATAACCTTGGATAACCATAGAGGATGAAAGAAATGACCATTTCAGTCCATGTTCATGCAATGTATTTATGCAATATGGCATGGACATAGTTTATCCATGTATTAAGAGAATCATGAACCAGGTTTAATGAGAAACAATGAACAGGACTTCAAATGTGATATATCAAAAGGAAATCACACCAGAGAGAAATGAAAATGGATATTGAAAAAATGGGAGCCCAAGGAAATTGTTAGCATTTGTTCACACTAAGGGTTTACAATATTTGTTTTGTTTCTCAATTTAAACATCAATTATTATTGCCTGTTAATAATTCTATTTTATTCTTTCATAATTTACTTATCCAAGGAAATTAGAGGGCAAAAACTCCAGTTTTGAGAGCAAATGCTTATTTTTTTTACCTCTTCAAGCATCCGGGTTTCAATGTTGACACGATTCTTTGCCTGGGAGGAAGAAAATGGCATCATTCTGGCTTACTCCACAAGTTCAATTATTCATATATTCTACTTTTCCATTTTCAACATGAAATAAAAAGCATCCATCCATCCAACATTTAATTTCAAAAGTATAAACAGTCATAACATCCCAACAATGGAGCTTTTTAAGATAATTGCTTAATTTTGCACATTGTCATCAGTGTCACTTATTTGGTTTAAGAGCTAATCATTTTTCTTTTTAAAGGAGGGGGTGAAGGAGTAAGGATAAAGTGTGATTTGAAAAACATACCAGTAGTGTTCCAATGTATGAATATGATTCTCACAGCATTCAAGAGATAAAATGAATTAAAGAGAGATTGAATCATATGGATCAAGAAAGAGTTGATGATTAATCCTGATTTTGAAAATATTTAGAGAGGGGATGAAGTTTCATACGTTAAAATTCATGCAAGGGAATGAATTCAGTGATGTGTTGTTCGTTTGAGAGAGGACAGTATATGGACAATCAATCAAGTTAATATCCGCCACTTAAATTAATATCATAAATATGATAATCACAGTTGAAGAAGTTGAAAATGTACACATAAATGTATCAAAATCCACTTTATAAGATCTTTAAAAATGAAAATTGGTGTTTAAAATAAATTCTTGATGAAAGAGATGGTTCCATAGTCTCTCCTTGAAAGAAAGTTGTTTATATTGTTAATGAGAATTAACAAGACATGGATTGAACTAAAAAGAGCATTTAAAACTAAGATCTTCACTGCTTAATTTGTTTGTCAATGTTACAGACCTATTCAAGATTCAAATTTTAGTTCCACAAACTGCGTAATGCAAACACAAAAGATATCAATCCCATGTTTCCATGCAATGATATGTGATTTGCATTATAACATCATGATAAATTAGTCAGTTGTACATTCAACATACAGGTGTAGCTGTATCCCTACTGTACAGGACAATGTCATATATAGTTACTATGTGAAAATGCTTAAAGTTAACATAGTGACACATAGTGACTTTGCTAACTTTTGAGCGATCTGACCCAATAATAATTGCCCTTGTTCTAAAGTCCAGGTTAACTAAGACCATGGTCTAATTCTGTGCTAAAATTTTATGGGAAACCAGAAATGTCAAAATTGTGTTTACACTGTATTTTGATATTTATTTTGACCGTATTCTTTCCTCATGTTTTACTGATAAAGACACGTATTTTGGTTATATTATTTCCTAACAGTTAGGAATGAATTGGGCACCAAATGTAATGACAAATTAAACCTCTACTCCCATTTGGCTATTCATAGTTAGACCACAACCTTAGAACAGAGTTTTATTTAAAGCAGAGTTCAGAATACGAGCCTAAATGCTCACATTGTGTTCTTTCCATAAGGGATGTTTCTTCATATAATGATGGGAATGATTAATAAAAGCATTCTTTGATAGGAAACATACCTTTATTTGCCTCAATGTCTGTGGACCAGGGGCAGGAACCACAAACTCCTTAGGAAAGAGACCTGAACGACCATCCAACATTCCAAATAACCAACCTGATTTAATAACGTGGAGAGAATGAAGGGAAAATAGAGATAGCGGAGAAGAGTGAGAGGGTCAGTGATTTTTTTTTTTAACAAACTGCTCTTAGTGTATTATTTAAGAATCATGAATTAATATTGTCATGAGGTTCCGAACGACGATGAGAAAAACTACTGAAAAGTAAATTTTGGCTCATTGCGACCCTATACATTAGAGTTTAGGTCAAACTGGGTTAAAAACAAAGCAAACTTGTAGGATGATTAACAACTTTGGATCGTAAAGTGTTTCATGTTTCAATGTTCACATCAAATGATATTAATTTTATTTCCTTCTTACATGTAAGTAACTTTTAATTCCCTAAGTAAGTATCAAAATAATGATTAAAGTGTGGAGTGGCTTTTAGACAGTACCTGGATCTGAAACATGATGTTTGCCAGTGACTTTGATTATGTCTCCTTTGTGGAAGCTAAGGAGAGTTGTTTCTCTGGTGATGTAGTCTTGGATTGCCCTCATATGATGTGAATCTTTCTCTAGGTCTACCACGTATGCATCAATCATACTCTTGATCTGAGCACCCTGTGATAGGAAAATCAGAATGAATAGAAGCAATAGAACTTGATTTGAAAATCATGACAGTGGTAGTGATGTTTATGATTGTGATGAGGATGAGGATGATAATGATAATTATGTTGTTGAGGATGATGATGAAAATGATGGTGACAATGCTGACAATTATGTTGTTGATGATAATGAAGATGAAAATGATGATGGTGATAATGATGACAATTATGTTGTTGATGATGATGATAACGATGATGATGTTGATGGTTATGATGATAATGATGATGATGATGATAATGATGATGGTGATAATGATGATGATGATTGATGATGATGATGATGAATGCTGCTGCTGATGATGGTGTTAGTGATGACTGATATTGATGATGATAATGATGATGATTATTATGATGATGGTGATGATGGTGATGATGATGATAGTGATGACTGATGATGACAATTATGTTGTTGATGATGATGGTCATGATGATGATTATGATGATGGTGATGATGATGGTAATGATAACGATGACAATAAAAGCAACAATGACAATGTCACTGAGGATGATACTAAAAAAAATCCCTCATGATATTTGAAATCGACCAGCTCAGAGAAAAAAATATTTTCTGGTACAAACACCTTCTACCAAATCATCTGTAAAATTCAAATAGTGAGCTCTTATACATATAAATTGAATTATTACCTTTACTGACCTCATCATCATCCATATCACTTCAAAATCAATTCGGTGCCTTCATATAATCATTCTGCATATTGTAATAAATATCTTACTCTGTTTGTATAGACATTTATCGCTGTTCCATCTGCTAGATTGAGTTTGAGTATCTGGTTTGGTGCAGCTATTATCTGGTTAAGATCTGAAAAGCTTTAAAAATTATATTTGAAAAAAAATACTTGGTCAATCATCAATTCATCTAAAAATAATTTTAATTGTTTTTTGGGTAATTCTAATCACTCCATTCTGAAGTGTATGATTGTTCTAAAGTTAAGTACATATAATTCCTTTGGAACTTAATGTTCCCATTAGATTCAACAAATGATAGCTTCTTCAAATAAGAAAACATTTCACAACAATCAAGAACCTACATGATGCTAGAATACCACAAAACAGCATTTTTTTTACTAGAAAAGTAATATTTTAAGGAAGAGGTACAACTTGAATTGTAAATACATTATTAAGCTTTCTCCAATTTCCCTGTAAGTAGCTCTGAAGTGACTTTTATTTCTTGTAACAGATCAAATATCAGATTCAGGGTTGAGCTAACATTAAATGTAGGTAAATGTAGCTAAAGTGGTACCTCTATATCATAAATTAAGACAATGCTTTATATGTCATAAAAGTTAAAAACATAATAATTCAAAAAAGTTGGATTCATGACTGAGAAATGAATTAGTTTTTGTGGGGGTGATTTTATTGCTTTTTCAATCACTTAATTTGAAGTTGTATACCAGGAAGTGAAAATAGAGTGCCTATTTAGTTGCAAATCTTTCAAAAATAAAATCACCAAGAAAAATTCCTCTAAAACAGTATTGATTCAAGACAAATCACTTTGAAAATAACCAAGATCCTGTACAACCATGGTCTAATTAGCCGAAGTACTGGAAAATTTATTCATACTTCATATTTTTCATGACTTTGGACTAAGGAATATCCAACTGCTTTACTTACTGGAATGATTCTGTGACGACTAATTGATCTTTCATTGGATCTAACTCATGCCTGACAAGGTAGATACCTGCATCACTGACACATAACCATCTCAGATCAGGATGTTGACGCCCACCCTATATTAAAAGATATCATACCAATCAGATTTATTGTTTGTGACCAAAACGGAGAGAGTGTTTCATGAACCATCTTGTCAGTGATTTTCAGTGACAACTATGCTCTGAGCCAATCAGATGCAAGGATTTCAATAGCTTAAAACAGTTGACACAAAAAAAAAATTCAACAATACTCTCCCAATTTAACAATGGTGTTTTTGAATCTATAGCTTACATTGTGGCTTGTGGAGATTCCATGCATCAATTATGCTTAGTATACACAAAAAGTTTCCCAAAATATATTTATGCTGTTGTTAAGAGTACTAAATTCATGCTGGTTGCTAAGGTTTTATTACAAACATTATAAACATTGTGGGTGAAACAAAGCATAAAAACTAGAATTTAGCATACTGTGGCACAATAATGCATTTGTAATTGGACACAAATTAAGTTACAAAATAGAAATTGTGGTAGTAATATTATACCAAATATATTTATTAATACAAAATCAAGATTATTTCTCAATTGCCATTCAGTCAATTCTTTCTGTATACATTGCTTTGAAACTGAAAGTATTGAAAACTCATGTTTCAAGAAAATCATCATTTTTTTTTAATCCGTTTACTTAAAAATATACATTCTTGGAATCTAATGCAGGCAAAATAATCAAATGTGCTAATAATAAACATTTCTAAGTTCCATCTAATTTTTTCATGATGCAGGAAAAAATTATTTAAATACAGGAAGCAAGCAAGCACGAGAATTATGTAACAAAATAAAACAAATAAATAACTTATGAATGCATCAAAATCAAAACCATAATGCAAAATAAATGTGTAATTTAATAAAAATAAATGATGAATAACTTAAAAAACAAATGACTGAATGTAGATAATCAACTATATATAGATATAGTTAACATTACATTTGAGGTATTTTCGAACCATTTTTCATGTGTCTTAAATGAGGTTAGTATACTTACATGAATGGGGAAAAACCTGCTAAAATATAGAGGCAATTGTCTGGCTGCCTCAATAACTTCCTTTCGATGAGCACTCTTCTGGGGTAGATTTTTAGGTGTGATGCCATATTTGTCTGTTAGTAGCCCAAAAGCAAATTAGTGTGACCAAAGTGGGAGTTAGTAAGCAATAACAAACCAGTAACAGTGCCATAATCACATAATATAGTTAGTATACATATAACTTTATCTTGAAACCTGTCTTAAGTTTGGAGAAAAACCGCACACAGAGTGAATTTTATTGGAGAGTCATTTGAAAATACTTATCTTTGAAAAGTATAGTGGCCATATTTTTTTTTCACTAAAAAAATGTGTGAATTAATGAGATGTAGGATCCTTTCTTTGTGAATCTATAGCTTCTTTTATTAAAATCCCTTGGAAAAGTGATCTTATACTCTATGTATTTACATGTATAAGCACAGATTGTCACAATTCTGAAATTTTTACCTATTCCATGCTTTAGAAGTAGTATTATATCTGACTTCAATTTTTGCACTTTATTGATTTTACACACCATCTAACACAAAATGTGTATTCTGATGTTTTAATTTTATCTGATAAAGAATTCAATTTTGACAACAAATCGGCTTTAATCTTATCAACTTGAAACAGGCTTTAGAGAAAGTTGCATTGAACTTAGTCAATAACTGTGCAAGTGTTAGGTGTTACTGCTTTTTTATCATCATCACTATCACCATCATCATCATCACCACCACCACCATTACTAACATCATCATCATCACCTGATCACCATCAACATCACCATCATCTTCATCATCATCATCATCATCATCACATCATCATCACCATAATCATAATCATTATCATATCTTCATTCACAGTAATCACCATTACATTTTTTTAATTGAATGAAACTTCTTCCAGCCAATTTGTTTTGATAATCATCACAAATAAAATATTCCGTTCTCTAATGAAAATTAAAATACGAAAACACTTAAAATTAAAAAAAAAAATAATAATAATACTGCTTTCTTTTAATCAAACAATGCTATGTTACCCACATACAACCTTCATCCATTGCAAATTACGTATAAAAATATAAATGCAATTAATAGTATTAGTAACCCCAAATAAGATATTTCCAACATAATACAAAGCAACATAACTGCAAGCATGATGTTTTAAATTCTTAGAAGTCTAAGATTATTCAAATTTTCAGCATAAATAAACAAAAAATAACATTATGAATTTTCAAATAGGGAAAGAGGTGGAATTATCACTCCAATCCCTAAATCCTTTGTAATAAATACTGGTGTCATGGACAATTTTTTTTGCTTAGTGCATTAACAACATCCCTGTTAAAATAACTCAAACAAAAATAATAACTTTCCATTCTAATTTTAGAAAGTGTGTACAAACAATGAGATACAAAATGCAGTTGGCTTTTAAAACATGCATAAAACATTAAATTTTTAAATTGTTTTTAGAATTTAGGAGTGAATCAAATGAACAAGCTCAGAAACTTCATTAGAATGCAGGTTAAATTCATAACACACATCTCTTAGTGCATCCAAGAAGGCTCTTAGAAATACCATCAGGATCAATGCATTGTGAATCATCGATCAGTAACTTAATAAAAAAGGTGTTCTATCAAAAGCAGGCATCATTTTGATTGATTTACCTAGCAGACGAGCCATAGACCGTTTCTCTCCCTTACGCATACGGATGCAGCTATTACTGAAGACATCCAGGACAATCTGTGAGAAGATCAGCTGTTGAGTGGTAGGGTTTCCTAGGCGTTCTCCCGGAGTAAACACCTGAAAACGGAAGAGATGATTGTTATGTAGTATGAATTTAACTTCCTGTTATCCTTTCAGTCATTCACCCTCACTTGTTTACAAACTCTCCCAATGTCATCTAAGAATTCCCAAAACCCCAAATACCATTTAATTGCTAAGCCTTGACCATAAAAAGACCAACCCTCAGTGATGTCAGCTAACTTCATGGAAGAAGTATGACTCACACTCCAGCCCCAGTCACTTGCACAGAGCATCACCACACCCCATATACCAGAGAAAGTTTGATAGACAGTTAATTGTAGACCAATCAGAACAAGTTTAGATCACTCCCACCTTAAATAGTTACACCCCAAAACTAAGGATATAAATAAGACTTCTTGATGATTAGAATATAGAAGAGAGAACACCAACGATAGAATACGAGACCCACACTCATCCAGATAGACTGACTGACTTCAAGACTTAGACGTCCATCGAACTGATGATTAAATACTTTGTGATTTGAACTGTATAACTTTCTCCAAAGTTTCTTCATTACGCTTCCCTAATTACCGATCCCAACACGACATGATGTCAGAAGTAGCAAATATCTGAAGGGAAGGGTCAGCCAACTTAATTCTGATGATCCTTGTAGGTTTGCATGGTGGAGTTTATAATGTGGAGAAGGTTTACGGTTCACCATGTGTAATATGAAGAAGGGAAAGGAAATACTGGCAGATAAATTAAAATGGAAAGACAAAGTCACAGAACCATCACTGACCACCCGACATCGACCTGGCCCTTTATCGATTCCTCCGATGTCTGCATTCTCGCCACAAGTACCCAGAACTCGTTTAAGCATCCTTCACTCATGAAGACGGACAGTCAACCTGCCCGAAACGTCAAGTAACCTCTCTTCACTTCATCTTGCTACTACTCAAACCATTGCTACTCTAGCAATATTTAGCCTATCTCATCTGGTTTACAGTCCTTTTCGGGACTTCACTCACTTTAAGAAAAGAATACCTCTAATTTCCTCTTTTCATCGTTTCTCGTCTTTCCATTTCAGTTTTTCTGCCTTTATTTCCTTTCCCTTCTTCATATTACACATGGTGAACTGTAAACCTTCTCCACGTTGCAAATCAATTATATTTGTCATGGAGTTATACATTTATATACATAAACAACTTGAGACTAGTCCTTGTAGAAAGCCCTCATGAGGGTTAGGCAAATTTTTACAAATTGCCTTATAATTACTCTTCGTAAAAGGGGAATTGTAAAGGCAGCAATGCAGTTGAGGGATGCACTCAAGGCAATTGTCTTCATTGCCTTGAATTAATACAAGCCCTAGCTGCATGAGGCTAGATAAAATAATTATTTTAAACTAAACCAGATGTCGGTTTTTAGAGACCTGGCTTAGGTCTTTTGGATGTTGATCTATATAAAGGGAAGTCCATCCCGACATGTAGTCGGTAATGCATGGAAATAGCGTGAGACATTTTAGTAAAGGTTTGAGGAAACTCCATAGGAAAATAATTGAAATTCAGTCTTATAAATTTTGATTTTGTGGTGTCATATGCGAGGCTGCTCCATATGTCATATTGAATTCAAAAGATAATATAATTTTAATTTTTTTAAGAAAATTATATTAAATGGGATTTATATAAGATGACAAATTATGATTTAAGATGACTCGATTATGATTTATAAAGCATGAAAAAATATACAACTCGTAAATTATCTGATGTACTTTTGAAAAATCTCTACAAATACATGTATGTTCCTTTTCGTCTGCTTCTATCAAAACTAACTTGAAATCAGGATAAAAAATAGGTCCCAAGAAGTAAATTATATCTCATTGATTGACACATACACTAAAATGGGGCTCATCTAGAATAAGACTGTGGTGCACATAACCCCTGTAAAAAAATGGTGTCTATACTTTGAGGACACATGCAGCAGCTTGGAAAGATACAAAAGAAGCAAACTATTTCTCACCTCTTTCCTGATGGTGAGGCTCCATCTGACCCTGGTGTACATGTAGAAGGAAGACTGTCCCATCGGATAGACCAATGTCTGGACCTTCTCCATCTCCTCAACATCAGCATCAGATAGCGCATCAGGTATGGTGGATGACGTCTGAGGAAACAAAAGGCCATCAAAGACATCATGTTCATCTGATCATTAACATCATCACGATTCATGGTCTTTGCTTTAAGCAATTAGGAATATTTGATATCTCAATGAATAAAGAGGGTTTATCTCGGTGTGTAAGCTTAATCATCCAAATTGTGAGACATTTTGAAGCAAGCACAGTCAGATTGAGACCAGTGCTTTCCAAGATGCCCTTTGTGTTATCACTATTAATACATGTTTTCGTATGCTCTTGAAATGCAAGATTAAACCACAAACAGCCTTCATGTTTGGAAGCAGGGCAGGATTCAATCCTGGAATATGCAGAAGGGATTATACAGATCATTTCACTTTTAATCATGACAATTTTTTTATGTAGACGGAATGATCATCTGAAAGTTTAGCATCTAATAAGTCAGAAGAAAGACTGGAATATACTTACGACAGATGGTGTATCATCAATTTCCTGGATGATGCCTTGGGCCTTGAGGATATCAACAGATTCCATCTCTGTCTGGGTGGTCTGGATTGATATCTCCTTGTGCTCTGTTACAACGGGAGGAGGGAGTGGAGGAGGTGGAGGCGGGGGTGGAACAGCACCAGCAGCAACTACCACTTGAGCAATTGGTGGAGGAGAAGGGGGCTTTTGTGGAGGGGGTGGCGGGGGAGGTGATGGTGCTTTGGTGACGACAGGTGGAGGTGGTGGTGTCTCCTTTGGCAGTATCTTCTTTGGTGATGGTGGTGGTGCAGACTTCATTTGTTCCTTGAGCATCAGAAGTGCCTCTGAGTGATGATCCTTCTTCTGTCCAAAGACTTTTTTGGCTACAGGAGGAGGTGGTGACTTCACTGGTTCTGGTGCTGAATCTTTGGTTGCTACCACATGACCAACACCCCTTGGTCTTATTTTCTTTGTATTTGTCTTACGCAAGCTGCCGGCACGGTCCTGTAGCATGTCGGCGGTAATCGCGGTTGGACGATTGACAGGAAGCGATGGACCAGACTCCACTTGCTGTTCTACCTCTAGGCGTCCAACAATAACTTCTTCCTTTGGCCCATCTGCTTTTCGTGGAGGCCAGACGATCTTCCCGACCCTGATGGTCCTAGCCCTGTCCTTGACATCATCCAGCTGGATAGTACGACCACTTTTAGAAACAAATTGAGGAGGTGGAGGCGGAGGAGGGGGAACAAAGCTATCTCTGAAGATAGGAGAAACCGGAGAGGTTGGAGGAGAGACAGCTTTTAAGGCAGATCTCTCATCGCTTGCTCCATTGCTGATGTTGACAACCTCCTGATTGAACTGGATACTCTTCTTCCTCTCCTGGATGTTCTTTGAGACTGCTGTCTGCTTAATGGCACTTTTCAGCGGTGCCCCATTTACCGAAGGCACCGCTGGTGGAGGTGGTGGAGGCGGGGATATGGATGAAGATGATGCCGAAGATACTGGTGAGACAGGAGGCTGAGGTGCTTGAACTTTACTAGCAGTGTTCTGACGTGCCTTTGGTGCATGAACTGTTGGTGCAGTGCTGACAACCTGAGCCTGTTGTGTCTGTTGAGTTTGTTGTTGGTTCAATTGCTGGATACTTTGCATCAGCTGTTGTTGCTGTTGTTGTAGCTGCTGTTGCATTTGACTTTGTTGTGCCTTAAAAAAAATTAAAGATAAATGTTGTGACAAAAATTAAGGTGACTACAATTTTGACAATTCAGGACCTACAAATACTTTAATTAGGGCGGGTTTGAAATTAATCCATTTCTCTCGCTGTGACGGGAAATAGGGAAGAAATTTGTTTCCAGGCCATTTTTCATACTAGACAATGGAGTGCTTTCAGCCAATCAAATGATAAAATACCAGTAGTTTGTAACAACTACTTGTGACTTGATGTGGGTGGCATGTAACAAAGTTTAAGGCCAAGAATGATTTTTTTTTCATCATGATATGATTGATAGGATAGAAATTAGATCATAAATGAGTCTTTGGGCTCCCATTTCAGTACGCCATATTCCAGTATCCATATCCCGCATGAATTTATGAACACTTGCATGAACCAGCATCTTGGTGAGCACGTTATCTTATCAGTGATAATCAAAGATAAATTTGCTATGAGCCAATCAGATGCAAGTATATAAGTAGCTTATAACAATTAATAGTCAGTGAAATCACTATTTTTTCATGAAATGCTTTCCCTATCTCTAGAATTGACAGTAACTCTATACAACATACCAATAAGGTTTGCTGGTTGAGATAGGCTTGTTGTGACAGCGCTGCATTGGTTAGGGTTGGGTTGGTAAGTTGAGTCTGGGGTACCATGACTGGTGCTGCTTGCACCATCTGTGGTTGCACCACCTGTGGTTGCATGGAAGTCATCATCGGTGTCTGCATCATGGGCACCATACCTAGAATCATTAAAATAATGAACAAGGTCCAAAGAAATGGAAAGTTCAACTCTAAATTTTGTTAACAAATTTTCGGCATTACTCCTATTTGTTTTAAGATCGGTATGCTCTATCTGCAATTAAAATCATATGATCAGTATGCTCGATCTGTAATGAAAATCATAAGATCATAAGTCAGAAAAAATTGGAACCCTCTTAAAAAAAAAGTTAAAAAAAAATTAGAAGCCTCTTAATTTACTATCTATTGTCCACGGCGGACGGCATTTGAATGTTAATGAGTCAGAAAGAAGAGGATCGAGGGTATTTGAATTCAGTTCATTGTGGTTCAGCCATGAACCAGAATAGCCTGTTGGTTAAGTCACTGCCCGGAAAGCAGTAGATGGCAGGTTCGAATCCCACTGGTTCCAATTTTTTCTGACTTATGATCTTATGATTTTCATTACAGATCGAGCATACTGATCTTAAAACAAATAGGAGTAATGCCGAAAATTTGTTAACAAATTATAATTTCCTCCTATAAAAGCCTCTTAATTTACTATCAACTATTAATTACTTGGGGCCAAGCCAGGAAGACCAATTCATTTTATTGCAGTAAATATGTAATGAAAAATGCTCTTGGAACAACTCATTTTAGGTACACAAAATACAGTAACTGTAATTCATAGTGTTACGAAGATAATACATGCAATCCATTAATGTATTCAAGACATTTAAACCTGTCAAAATTTTTATATAAAAAACACATTGATTTGTGTAATGCAGGGTTAGTATAACACTGAAACACAAAATGATGGTGCACAAACGTAATAAAAACAGAATAACAAGAACGTGTAGCTGATCATTTATTTTGAGTTGACCAAAGTAAAGGAACTGTTTCTAATGACAAAATCTACAAATTCCGATTGAAAAGAACAACAAAGATACAATTCAATAGAATAACTGAAAATGAATAAATTACTGAAGAAAACATCATGTTTTAGAAATCTGAATGGAAAGGGGTCACTTAACAAATTTCCTACTAAATTCTGTAATTTACACAGACTCTGTACAGGAACCAACCACTTCCAGTAGGCAATGGGTTAACCTAATTAAAATCTGGTCTTAGGTTTGAATTGATGGATGTATACCTGCCACGTTAGCTGGTACAGGTTGGACAAACTGTGTTCCAATGGCTTGTGGTGCAGGAGTCATGTATTGGGTCAATCCGGCAGCAGGGGCTCCTAAGAGCAATCAACAAGATCATCAGTCGAGACAAGTTCTTGGAAGTTTTCAGGATATAGAGCTTTGAGGTATTGCTCATGCATTTTGGATTCAAAGCAGCAATAGCATAAGTGATGGATCCTGGGTTATGTGCTATAATTTCATGATATAGAGGGCTTTCAGAGAGGAATTTCATTACAAAAGGGAAGACTGGTTAGATGCTGAAGGGATGTTTTCAAAAGTTACAGTTTTGAGGATTCATTTGAAGCAGGGTCCTTGCATTCTGCATTCCAAGCAGCAACAAACATACACTGTTCTTTGAAACTTATGCTATACTTAAGCAATAAACAGAGATACTGGGCAGGAATTTTATAGGAAAGTGGGGAGACAGACGAGACACTCAATGGATGTGTGAATTACTATGATTTGAAGCCATTGATAACAGAGGAAACAGGGCTCATGCATTCAAAGCAAGCTGCAATGGTGTGGAGTACATAGTCCTTACAGACCTATCATACTTGGCAACATATAGGATGGAGCCTCTTGGGGACCAGGGGCCCGTTGCAGAAAGAGTTGCAATCAATCTCAACTCTAAAAATCATGCGCAACTTGATATTCAACCAATCAACAGCGCGCATTTGGGACTTGCGATTGATTTTTTGACTTGCGTTTAAACGCAACTCTTTCTGCAACGGGCCCCAGGAAACACTAGGGAGTTGTTTTCACAAAATAAAAAATAAAAATTGCTTGGCACAAGCATGGGATGGAACCTCTGGAGGGGTGAAACTGGCCAATGAGAAGATAATAGGTAGATGAGAGTAACAAAAGTTTATGATAGTATATGAAGAGATAGCTCAGCTTCCTTGGTACTATTTGTGTTTCTTTACGGTTGTTGTATCATAGTGCATCATGGGACTGAATTCTAGTATAGAACTGCCATGATTATTTATTGATAATGCACTTATGATCATTGTTTCCATTATTTCAACATCACTTTCTTATTTCAATTATTCAATATTCTATTTGGAAATAGGATATCGCTTTAATTCCAGTATTTTAAAATGCTTAAGATTGAAGTTCATAGAAATATCATGAATGAAGTGTGTGACTAGGACTACATGTTTTGATTGATGCACCTGTTTCTTGGAGCACCGATTCTGTCCCATAATGCATTGCCATGAAAACACAATGGCATGTTGAGTTAGGAGAGGTGGGGGTAGAGTTAAAAGGAGAATGCTGCTGATGGGAAGATTAAAGCAGTTTGATGGTTGAAAAAGGAGAAGTTGAGCTCACGTGAAAGAATTGCTAAATATGACAAAAGAAAGATAGTTGTGGCACTCTAAAATTGGCAACATACATGGTAGTGAAAGATAGGGGAGAGGGGAAGAAGACGGATGGAAAGGAGGTTACAAGCTCAAGCACCAACAAACAAACACTACATGTACATGAAAATGGGTTATGAATCGACAAATGCACAATAATGAAGGGGGGGTAAATATTAATAGCTGCTTCATGCTTTTTGTCTATTTTTTGAGTAATTTTCTAATTAAAAAAACAAAATACACTTATAATGACTATAATGTAATGATAATAATTATATTCATTAAATAATGCTTAACACTTATATCATCAGAAGTCTCTGAGCACTAGCTCTACAGTAATACAGCATAACTACCCTGGCTTTAGCAGAGAAGCTGTTTTGCGCAATTTGTTTGAAAGAATAAATTCCTGCAATGTCCCCATTTACTTACACTTGGGTTTGGTGCAGCAATATATGGATAAAATTCTTGCAGAATAAGAGTAATTTGGACCCATGACCCTCTGATTAAGAGATGGGAATTAGAACCACTACACCATAACACCTTATATATCCAAACACCACAAGATAAAAGTATAAGAGATGCCAAAAGACTTTAATATAAACTGATTAATCCAGTAATATTGAGAAACAAAGGTCATTATTACTTCCAATATATGAATGACACCACCCCTATGTGTAATCATGTCTCATCTTGAATTATTTTCAAATAGACATAGAATACTTAGCCTAGAGAAATAGACATACTTTGTTTGAATGACAACACCAACAAATGCTGAATGTGATTAAAGTTCTGAATACAAAATGAAGAGTGTTAGTACCTGTGTAAGTGGGATAGCTAGCAACAGAGGCCGGTGTGAATGCTGGGACACCGATAACTAATCCAAGATATTGTGAGAAATGATGAAAATATTGAAATAAAATACAGTAAAAATTGTGTTAGTTCAAGTAATATCAACATACATTTTACACATGAATAGATCACAATCACAAAACTTTCATTGAATATTTTGTTTTATACAGTAAGTAACAGAAGTAAATACCATTAAGGTATAATCTGAATATTAAAAAAAATGGACAGATACGTATACATTACATTCTGAGGCAAAATCACACAAGATGAATTTAAAAAGCATCCTAGTTACCATTATATTGCAAATTCCAGGTATGAACAACAGAAATGTTTAATTGTACATGTACTAGCATATAAAGATATCTAGTGATCTGGTAATATAAAAGAATGATAGGAAGCTAAAAAAGAAATAGAATTAGTTTAAATAGTTAGCACAATTATTCAAAATTGAAGTAATGATTTCTGCTGGATATCAGTAAACATTGGGTATCTGATGTGAAAAAATCCACAATAGAATATGAAGAAATATGTTAGTAAACATAAAGTACATTAATGTGATGAAATTATGTCAATAAGAAGTTAAAACAAGTTGTTTTTGGTTGAAAGAAGAATGACTGAATGCAATATGAAAAATCTTCATTATTTTTATATTATTAGCAGATGAATACAAACAATACCCTAAAAATAGAAACTCAAATTAAAGTTGTGACATTGTATATCTCAGAGTAACTTACTGCCTGCTGGGGGCTGTGATGTGGGCGGGACCGGGGGTGGGACGGGCATCATGGGGCCCCTGCCCCCGCCCCGGATGACATAATTTAGACGTGTAGGACTAGAGAGATCTGCAGAGGTTGAAGGAGATGGGGGTTCACTGCCCCCTCCACCATGGATACCCAAGGTAGCTGGATCAAAGAGCTGATTGACGTAGTCCTCCAATCCTGACTCGGACATTCCAGAGATGGTACCGATGCTCTGGCTACGCTGTGCCATTGACCTCCCTGTTAAGGATGAAATAGTAGAGTGAGAGTACTTCATGAGGTGTAGCTTTCAAGAAAACAAAGAGGCACATTTGAAAGCTGTTTATAAATAATTTCATGGATAGCCTGAAGATGAACATGGTAAACCAAATACAATCCTCAGTAGATTTTAATTGTATGTGCTTATGAGCTGAAATAAGATGTTCAAGTTACTATTGTGGAAAAATTGAAAACAAGTGTGAACTTTTTCTTAGGAGAAATTATTAATTGTATTTACTAAGTATGAATAATTCAATTTTTAATAGATTGCCTTTTAAATGTTATGACATTGTATGCAATGTGTTACTTAGTATTAGTTTTTAAAGTGGGGTAAATTCAGGGATTTACCTTGACAGGCCAATGGCCTTTTGTTTATCCCCCACATCCTCCTCACTTCATCTTTACCATCTCTTTTATAACATTACATATAATGTATGCTGTATTTTGTATTGATTTGTAAACTTGATCTTTTGATTTTTTTTAAGAGATGTGAATAAATCTAATTGAATTGAACTTATTTACAAAAAAAACTATTATAGTAATAGAATCCATGACAAAAGATTGCTCTGCAAATTCACAATTGTTGCCAATTTGAGGATCAAATGATTAATTTTAACATCATGAAAGCTGTGTGCCTATGCGTCAAATAAAGATATGATTTATTTTGTACCTGTTTTTGAATTGGCAACATAGTCTGGCTCAGGAATACTGAAGTCAGCTGGGTACTGGGACTGAAGATGATCGTGTTGAGATCGCTGACGAGGAACAGATGATCGAGTTGGGGTAGGAGCAGATATGATTGATTCTATCTCAGATTGTTGCCTGTAAGGTAAGACAGAGGTAATATTTTCTTTTAATGAGGCCAGGGTTGGAATTGAACATTTTATCATGAACATAGCACAGGGAGATCTGAAGGGTATTGCATAAAAGCTGCAGTCAATTGTACAATTGGTTGTAACAATGGAAAAAATGTTAAACAATACAATCAATTGTTGAAATTTATAGCATCTCTTTATGTTACAGAGCTATGGTGTGGGAGTAACATTGCAATGCTTCACCATCTTCATTAGATTACTATGTTCTCTTGATTGATCAATATGTTTATGATAAATATCAAGTCATTTGCATTTTTGAAATCACAATAATAGTGGCATTCAGTGATCTTAAAGTGTAACTGCACTTGACTCTACACTCAGAACAATAGAATATTAGAGCCAGAACAATAGAGTAAACAAGCTGGAATGGTGGATTCACTGCAAAAATTCTAAAGTTCTGGCTCTGAGTGTTAAGCCTGGTGAAATCCATTGTCAATGCTGACTGGGTCTGTACTTTGGCCATATGTATCACCAAAAACATAATAATCTTGTCAACACAATTGACTCTGTTAATTTGCCTATGATAGTAAATCACCAATATTATCATCAGTATTACCACTAGCATTGTCATCATCATCAACATCACTTTCACAATAATCATGACTGTTGTAATCATCATTTACACCAATACTACCATTATGATTACCATTAACATCATTTTCACAACCAACAATACCACCACCACCATCATCATCCTCATCATCATCATCATCAGGGGTGTGAGTGGTCACCAAAAAAAAGCTGAAAAAAGCTGAAGAGTGTTGATAAAGTCTGAAAAAGAAAGACCTCTCATACTTTCTGCACAGAGGAAAGCCAAAAATAAGCTGAAATTAAGTTGAAAATCAAAACAAAAAAATCTGAAATCAGATAAAAATCTGAACTCTCACACCCCTGCATCATCATCATCACTATTTTAATCATCCTCATCACCATCTTCTTCATCATCACCATCATCATCATCACCATCATCATCATCACCATCATCATCATCATCATCACCATCATCATCATCATTGTCACCATCATTTTCACTCCTACCATCACTATCATTATCACAATCACCCTCATGCTCCTTTTCTCCTTCTCCTCTTCATCATCATAACCATCACCCCATCACCATTATCCTCATCCTCCATCATTACCTTCTTTTGATAGTTCTTCTATGTTGAGTCTGTCCACTCTTGATCATCTCAGAAGCAATGAGGAAATGAGATTCTCCTACCGGCATCTCAGGATGAACCTCCATCTCAGCGATGAGATCCATGACAAAGTCCGGTCCAGAGAGATCGTAGCGGACATTCTCATCCATCAGCTCCACCGACCAACCCCTGTAACCTTTCTGCAGTCCCCTGATATGAAAGAACAAAACTATATTGAAAGTGTGGACTTGTGGATAGAAACGACCAACTGGTGTCCTAGTAAAAGACTAGTGGTGGACTGTAAGTACTTACAAAATGTTTCATTTTTTAATATCTTCCAGTAAGGCATCTTTGACCAAGATCACTGACTTGGTAAAGTGATTGGATGCTTTTTTTTCAGGCAATTTTCAAATCTTGAAAACTTCTGACAACAGATGGGAGAATTAAATGGATGACATAGTTGATTTTGGCATCAACAATCTTGCACTACACTTGCACTTGCACTACACTTTAGCTGACAAAGTATATATCATCTTACTTCTGTTTCAGAGCAGCGGCTGCGAAATCCTCTCCCGTTGTCCATGAATCAACCTGTACATTGATGGGATCAGTCTCTCCAGGAAGTCTGGTGACCAAGGACATGTTAGCCTGTAGTTGGTGAGCCTTCCACTCCAGGAGACTCGGAGGATAGGTCCTACTGCCCTGAGACTCAATGGCATGAGGGTCACAGGAGAGAAGCTTGTGTTGGCAGTAGGCCTTGTAACCATCGTAGGCATGGTCAGACACATACCTGAAGACCAGAAGGTTCTTTTGAAGTTAACCGATGCTCTCAAGTCAAGGTATGACAAAATATTTTTATTGGTAAATTCATGAAAAGGTGTAGTAATGAAAATCAAGTCATTGAAAACATCGACTGATGTTGTAGATAAATGTATTACCCTCATCCCCTCTGTATGTATGTTCTCTATCTCCCTCTCTCTCCCTCACTCCTTTGATCTTTCTGTTAACTTTAATGTCCGACTCTATCCTTCTCTTTCATGTTTTTAAAAATCTTTCTTATTTCTACTAATGCATTATTAACATATACCACTCCATCTTTCTCTTTTTCACTATCCATTCCCTTTTTGAAGATCTACAATGTTACAAATTTTGAGTACAGCTATATAAACTTCCATATTGCACATCCTTACAAGTATATTGTAGAACTCAGAAAAACTTACATAGTCCTAAATGAATTTCACAAACGTTTCTTGATTGTTTCCAATGACAATAAGCCAATAACATAATTTGAGTAGCATAGAACAAGAAATATAAAACAGAGACCAATGTTTTGACCCTTTAAGTATGTGGTCACCAATTCCACTTACTTGAGGAGGAAGTTGTAAAGCTTGGGAGATGGAGGGAAGGCCGCCATGATGTTGCTAAGCAACAGCCATGCCCTTTCTTGGATGGTGTTGTTGGTGTTATTCCACGTCTGGCTACAGACCTGGCAGTAGATCTCATCTCTGATGTTACGATTGTTCAAACCCTGCAGCAATATGACATAATGAATAATATTTTACTTACAATAATATACATGTACAGTATATTAAATACATAAATAAACACTGATTTCTGTAAGCACTTTACATTTGGATTTAAGAGACTATGACCCGTATTCTTAAGTTGGGTTTAACTTAAACTTAGGTTTAAAGTTGTGGTTTAAGTACGGATAGTCAATTGTTACATAAATCACTAACGGTAGGGATATCATATTTTAGCTCATGTGGCTCTCAAATCATTCATAATTATCTAGGAAGTATAAATAGATTATTGTCTTCACAATCGTTGAATCAGGAAAGAGCACAGTAAACATAAGAAACAGACAACTTAATAACAGTTTTGACACTTTTGGCTTCCCATAATTTTAGCACAGAGTTAGACCATGGTCTAGCTTAAACCTGACTTCAGAAAACAGGCCCATGTCTGATAAAACATCTGACTAGTCCTTTCATGCAATGCTCCCTAGGGTGGAGAGTGGCAAATTCACAATATTTTTTTTGCTGAAGGATGCCACAGAGGGGGAAAGAACCAAATACCTTAGTTTATTCTTTTTTAAGTAAAAATGTCAAAACCACTCCTTTCACTTCCTACATTAAAACTGTCAGAATTCTAAACATACATAGTCTTATCTCCCCCCCCCACAAAAAAAGATATATTACTTTCTACAACATTGCTTGAAATTGATAAATGGACGAAAAACCTGTAATCTATAACTACCTTCTGTACAATATAGTTGCCCGTGATAAAGTCCTGAGTTTTCTTGGCAGGGTTATTGCCAGGGTCAGCTGTCATAAGGAACCTAAGAATGAGCTTGAAGACTGCTACGGCCTCGTCGTCATCGGCTTCATTGAGGGTGTGGAAGCCAGTAGCAATGGGTAAGTCCTGATACCCAAAACCATCACTCTGTGGAATAGAATGTGATAGGATTGGATTGGTTAAGTAGGACTGCTGAAGAGAGTATGTGAAGTACTGTCATAAAGAAGACAAATGGTTTTACACCCTCTCCATTGGACTTACAATAAAGACTAATGCATCAACCTTCTAGTGTAAGGGCTCTGTAACACAAATGTTTGCGATCCATTGCCAAATGGCAATGCCAATCAAGCTCATCTTAACATGCATATTTTGTTTAACACACTGACAGGAACCTTTCAGCATTGCTCAACCATATTTGCCATCTATGTTAACTATTTGGTGCTATGGGGCCCTGGGGAGTGTTTCATCAACATTTTCATCCAACAAGTAGACAGATCTGACAACTTTCTATGATGTTGATTGGCTGAAAGGTACTGTTACTATGGTAACTGTCGATAAAATGGGACTTGTCTGATAAATCGTCCGACAAGTCATTTCATGAAACGCTCCCCAGGGGCATGCTGTATAAAACTTTTTAACTGAAAAAACTGGTAAAAACTGAAAACTAAGGTGAGTCTGATTTCTGCCATTGACTTTAAGTCTTAATGAGATAAAACAGTGAGATACTTAAACAACAGGCATGTCCAGGCTTGCCACATGATGCATTATCATTGGTTTATATCATGGCTTTCCATACTTTCCCATTGTTTGGTTTATGAAGAAATTAGAGGATTGTAAATGTTAGGACGTTGAGTGCAGTTTGTGCTAAATGCAACAGCTAAACTTGGCTCAAATCCTCGTTAAAGTACTTAAGTTAACATCTTCATGAGAAAGCAATCAGTCAACATCTTCCTTAGATTTAGCAAGAAGTTGACTTAATGCTCAATCTAAAGAAGATGTTGACTGATTGGTTTCTCATGAAGATGTAAACTAAAGTACTTAAACCAAAGTTTGAGTCAAGTTCAGCTAATACATTTAACAGAATATACACTCTGCATCTAATGAAGATATTGACTAACTGCTCAATCTAGTGAAGTTATTGAATTAGATTGAGCAATTGAGGAACATATTTCTATAAGATTAAGCAGTAAGTCAAAAATTTTCATTAGATTGATAAATTATACAAATTTCTAACCTTGAAATATATATTGACATATCTTGAGAAAGGATGGTCATTGATGTTAGCGGGGAAACTAATAGGTCTCTCCTGACGAGCTACTTGACCTACGACTTTTATGAGATTCCTCTCATTGTGAGGCGGACTCCAGCCTGTAAGGCAAGCATAAAGAGAAAATGGAAAATGAAAATTGGACAATAGTGCAGGAATTGGCAATGTGGTAGGAAATTGTAATCAGAAGAGTTGCATAAAAACAGTGATATTACTAATTATATAAGTAATATTACGTTTTACTGTCATGTCCCAAATATAGATTGCATTGTTCATGTTACATGTGCATAAATTTATACAATTTCTTGTTTATTATGTTTAGCACGACATGTAAACAAGATGAATTTCCATTTATGGACATTTAATAAATACTTATACTTATTATACTTATTGATTTTTGTAAACCAGAGGATCACACTAATCTACATGTTTCACATTTCCCAAGGCTCAGGAAGAACAAACACAGTAGCCATTGGACAACATATTCTCAACTCATCTGGGCTACCTAACTGTCCATCTAATTTGCTGCAGTGTGAAAAGGCCCATCTTACCTCTCTGTAGTAGCAAACTGAGTTCATAGGGAATGTCCACCCTGGATACATCTGCTGGCTGGGTTGGTAGGGATGGTGGAGGTGGTGCTCGACTGGCAGCCATCTTAGATGATGCTAGCCGACTTGCTTCTTTCCTTCTCTCCTCTTCAATTCTCTCTCTTTCCTGTTTTATGCGGAGTTTTTCTCTCTTCTCCCGCTCTGCTCTCTCCTCTTTTGCCTTCCTTAGCATCTAAAGAAGACACATACATTCCATTTTGTATTAAGAAACTTGGTTTATAAATTTGTGAGAGCTTTAAAACTATTGATAACTACTATGTCTAGCCATACAAATAGTTCCACAAACCCCCTAAAATTCATTGTTTTTATCTCAAATTTTGTTTCTTTTGAGAGCTCAGTATCTTGCGGTTGTTTGTGAAAACATTGGCATGATCTTACCACAAGGTATCTCCTCCTTTGGAGTCGCCCCCTGTAGAGAGCCTGGAACAGGACCAGTCCCTTCAGGATGGTCCTGACCCTACGCCTCACCAGGTATCCCCTCAAGTGAGCCTGGAGCTGGACCACGGTGTGAAGGATACGATGGTACTGACGCCGGGCTAGGAATCCTCTCAGGTGACGCTGGATGACCAAGACAGCCTTCTGGATGATCTTGGAGCGCTCGTATTCTAGGTGGTTCTCAAGGGCTTCTTTCATGAATACCTGTGGAATGATACAATGATCATAGCTTTTAATTACCTGAGTTAGACTGCAGTATGGCACTTAAGAAAATGAATTTACTCTTAGGGATGCGTTCAATCACAGTTCATATTTGTTGAATTGGACTTCAATACTCAACTAAAAATAAATTGATTAAGCTCTATAAGGTGCACTCATCATTTTTTTATTTAAATACTCCAATGACATTATCAATTGACATAAACTTCATTACTTTACTTACAAGAATTAAACCTTTTTTTCTAAAGCAGACATCAGGGTATGATATACATCCTACACTAACTTTACAATTCATATTTAGACTTGTATCTTTATTTATGGCAATAGCAGAAAATTGTGTACAAGTTTAGGCTTACATTTACATCGAGACAAAATTACTTTTAATATTAATCAAATGACTCGGTTTGATGTTACAATTCAATATCAATCATGCCATTCCTAATTCAAAGGGATTTATGATCCAGAAATTTCAATTTTACAATACCAGTACAATTTTATCCTGAGCCTCTGCAAAGAAGATACATTTCAATTGAATTTATATCCAAAATTAGATTTTGATATATCATAAAGTGTGTGGGGCCTTAAAACTGAGGGCAATAAGCACATTTGACCTTTGACCTCTTACCTTTGTAGATCCCAGTTGGTAGTCTCCTCTGAATTTATCTCCAACTCTGAATAAGATCTCTTGACAGAGCTCTTTGGCTGTTGCTCGGAATGTAATGTGAGCACTGATCAGGAATCGATACCTGAATGTAATGTTTGATATCATAGTCCATTGAATGTACCAAATAATAATGAAAATGACAGTGGCTTTTTACAAATAAATCAAGTCTTTGCACCATGACACTCACAAGACAATTACACATACATAACAAATTTAACAAAAAAGAGCGATAAAATAACAAAGTGTTCATCATAAATTACATTAAGCAAAAGTGTAAATGACCAAGGAAATAAGACAAAAAGAGCTATAGTATAAGTGAGACATAATGTGACAATGATAGAATAAGAGTGATGAGATAAGTATTAAGTACTCTTAAACAACTATTTTATATCTTGGAGGAAGGAAAAGTTGGGTTATTCTAAAGAGAGTCACAAAAGATTGAGAGTTTTTTTTTTCAAAGTACCCAGGAAAGGTAGAAAAGGAGAATATAAATGGAGAGGTTGATATATATAATATATTGCTCATAGCAAAATGTCTTCTTTCTAATCATTTTGAAGCTTTGGTCCACTGATTAATCAATCAATTTGAGATCAACTTTAATCTTTCACAACTATCTTTTATCTTGACCAATCATATTGTACATTTTTATTAGCTTGTAACAACTGCCTTTGTTCACAAGTATGATGAAACAGGCCCCAATACTGACCTGTTCATGAATGACAGGAAGGCCATTCTGATTGGGAAACCATTTCTTCTGATGCGGACCGTCTCCAGCATCCCACTGTATCTCAGTTGACTCACTACAACACCGGTATCAAACACCATAGGGGACTTCTCCTCGTTGGGTTTGATGCAACGAACAAAAAATGGATGGCATCTGAAAGTAAAATAATATTGTAGAGAGTGTACGTTGTGGGAGTGAAGGAAATACTGAGAGTGGACTTTTGACGTAGCATGGGAAAATATCATCAAGAAATGGTCATTGCTCATGAAATGAATTGCAAGCATCAATTACAAACATGAGACCAATCAATTACAACAACATGAAGTCAATTCATTTGTTTTAGGTTAGCAGAAGCAGAATATTATTAATTTGCAATTATTTACTAGATTTATGACTAATTTGGAGATCTAAAGCCGACATGCAATGTCCCATGAGAGTCTGAATTTACAGATATATAATGCTTAAACAAGAGCAAGATAAGGGTACCGGCAGGAAGTAATTCCTCAAAAAGCTGTGTGCACCAGAATCGGTAGTCTAGCTTAGCCGGGGTAATATAGGAGCGCCTTGAGCACCTAGCAAGGTGGGTACATGCGCTATACAAATCCTATATTATTATTATTATTATTATAAGAAACCAGTGAATTTAAGTCTTCTTTTTCACTTAATTGAATTTTCAGGTTTAGAATCTCCTTTCTAAAAGGTTCGTTGTCAAAAATCAATTTTCTTGTAGTATCTGTTTACTTTAAATTCACACAAATTTGCAATGGTTAATCAAACACATACTTGTTCATATTGTTGATGAGCTCTAGAAGAGATTCATTGAATCTGGTAGCCACAGTTGATGGTCTCATCTTTCTCATCCCTGAAGGGCCACTAGCCCCAATCATAGATCGTTTCTGCTCCGTGGTCTGTAATAGCTTGAACATCTCTGATAGCACCTGTAATATATTTTAGTGAATTCTTTATTATTATTTTATTCTTGAGAATCGGGTTGCAACAATTTATGATCTCATCTTTCTCATGCCTGAAAGTCGATTAGCCCTAATCTTAGATCATTTCTGCTAGGTCACCTGTAGCAACTTGAACATCTCTGAAAATACCTGTGATACAATCAAATAACTTGGTAATTAATATTGTTATTTTTTTTAGAAAATCATATAGACTATTGGTGTTAACTAAAATGGATATTTAACAAAATTGGTACAGTGGCTTCTAACTTAACCTGAAATTATACAAATGGTAAATTGGCTAGGTGAAAATTCAACTAAGTGGTCTGTAGGCATGGTTGTAGGAGAACTAAGATTAGACCAAGCGAGATAAGATCAATTAGAGACCCATGTATTCACCATGTTTTAAACAAGTTCTGACCTGATTCTTGCTGTTCTTGAACATCTCCAGGACCTCTGGTTTCAGTACGTCCCTGTTCTTTCCGATGACATTGTCCAGCTGGTAGATCACCTTTCCTGCGTAGTGCTTGATACAGAACTCAAGACGAGGCTGCTTAGGGCGACCATAGGAGGAGTTGGAGGAGTGATGGTAGTGGCACTTCTCAACAAAGGCTTTCTCTGTTCCCTGTGGCAAACATGCAAAATTCATTCATTAATACTTACACTTTGAATCATACCCTATTATTTATGATTGTGCATTTTACAAAATGAAATTTCAAACTGCATTTCAAACACAAGAATAAAATCTTGGAAGGGAACTTGACTATAAAAAATGCACTGCTTCTAGGCTGGACATGAACACATTAAAACAAAAAGATTCAGTATCAGTAATTACCTATTTGAGAACCTATACCACTTCAATCACTGGATGAACCCCAACCCCACCCCCCCCCCCTTGCAAACAGGCCACATAATAAAGAATAAGACATATGGTAATTATTAAATATTAATGGATTAGACCATGGGCATTTGAAAAATTATGGTTTGATGCCAAATGGGTGCTGAAAGAAAGTATTTACATTTAATACAAATCCCATACTTTGGAGATATTGCACTAATATTAAACCAAGATTATCATACCAAGTGGCACTTCCACAATGGGAGTTTGCACCGGTCTGATGGGGTGAAAGAGAATATTTTATACTAACATAAGTGCCACAGGGATGTCAACCTGATCAAGAAAATTCAGTATTTTAAAGGCTGAAAATCAGTATTTTGGTAAGAAAATCACTACTGAAATACCATATGACAACACATAAACTGAAGTCAGTAATTTGCATGAAACCATCAATTTTCTTTCTCATTTTTCAGTAATAATTGATGAAAACCATTACTACTTGGCAGCTCTGTTGCTATACCTAGGGATAATTTGACTTGATTAGGCCATGTTGGATGACACCAAATTGATATCATGCAAGAAAGTGTACGACCGATTAGCAATTCTTGGAGGGAATAAGTACTTTCATGTTTTTAAAAGTCATACCTTGGGAAAGTTGCTTTCATCATCTAGGATGTGAAGAATACCGGTAGGTCTCTTGGCCAGGAGATCTAAGACTGGTTGGTTGTCAACAAATGTGATAGTCTGCCATTCTATCTTCTCTTTGGCATATTCAAGCTAAAATCAAACAAGTTAAAAGATAGAGAGTCAAAAGGGGCCTAAGCTTTCGATCCTTCGAATCTTCGTCGGAGGCAAAATGACAAACATATAAAGTGGAACATCCATAATATAGACCACACACATGAAACAGCAACACTAGAAACAAGGAGACAAAAGGACTTAAAAAATAAAGCATATATACAGATCAGTGGCATACCAGGAAAACATTGTCAGGATGGGCAAAAAAAAAGTTACCAAAATTCTATCCCACCCCAGGTAAGCTGGTGTTGTTCAATTCAATTTATTTATTCAACCATCATCAGGTACAAACAATTACATAAATACATACAAATATAGATAATTGTACAAATACTAAATATAACAATAGAATGATGGTTTGGTGACCCCGGAGAAAGCAGAGCTTATAAAAAAGGGGCCACCGAGTTAAAATGTACACTGAAAATAAATGCAACAAATAATAATAATTACACTAAGTACACCGATGACATATCGTGGCTGGGCTAATAAAATCTTGTATCGAAATATTTAAAAGTTTTGGAGGCAGCTCAGAATCTAGGCTCTATTTCAAAATATAGTAATGGTGGCAGTCAAGTATTGTCTTAAAATGGTCTCCTGATACCTACCTGTGAAGAACTCTTTGAAGGCACAAGAAGGTTCCTGCCCACATAGAGATTACCAATATTATGCGCTAAAGTACAATATTATTATTATAACTCCAAAAATCTAGCTTATTCTGAGCTGTCATCAAATTATTTAAATTTTGAGATACAAGGTTTTATCAGCCCAGTAGCATATTAAGGAAACCTATCTACAGTAAAGATGTAAGACCTTGAAACTATGCCAAGTGATGGGATCAACAATATATGAGAGGCCTTGCAATTTTCCTATACAACTTCTTCTCAAAATTTTCACCCAATGAAGAGTACAGTACAATCTTCACAGCCTCACTCAAGTGCCCCTGTTAGTAACACCCAAAGACATGAGCGATAAGGCTGGGTGTTTACCATTTTTCAAAATTGTTCAAACTTCTACTTTCTAAAATTGTAGATGCTAAGATGCCTTAACAAACATCTGAAATTGTTTGATAAAACTGTATATTCAGAGTTTGTCTTTCTCATTGAAGGAAGCTGTCTGATTTTAATACAATCAATCTGCTTTGTACAGGCTACACAGCAAAAATGACAAAGCTAATAGTGATAAAAGAACAGATTTGATAATTGTTGAGTGTCATACCTGTTCTAATTGGAAGATATGTTTGTTGAAGTAGAATTGCAGATGCTCATTTGCATAATTGATACAGAGTTGTTCAAAGCCATTTGTCCTGAAGACCTGTGAAAAAATAAAATGTTTAAGTTAATTTATTTCACTGATATAAAGATACTTAGTGAACTAAAATTGAAATGCATTGAGAAAACGTTGAGGATAATGTCAAAGCCAGAGCTTCTTAAAATGGCATTAAACAAGAAAATTGGTGAATATTTTAGAACATTCAACAATGAAATTACAAATTGCAGACACACAGATTATTTCAGTCATTCCCAACTTCATTATTTTAATATGAAGATATATTGAAATTATGCAAAGGCCATGGAAATAAAACACTGACCTATTCAGTATCCAAAACTATTTTCACCATGAAAAGAAAAATCCAAAGGGAATAGATATATTTTTTCTTATTCTTTCTCCATATTATCAAGGGGAGGGGGGGGGGGGCTCGGCTCCCCTCCCTTCCCAGTGCTGATAATGGCTTAGTGGAAAAACTCAAAAGTTTTACATCACCAATTTTTAAAATTAAAATCCTCACCTCAAATCCAAAGATGTCGAGTATAGCAATAGAGGTCATCTTAGCGGGTTGGTTTGTGATGACATTTATACTCCTGACTAGCCATCCAAAAAGACTGGTGTAAAGAGATTTGGATATCCCATCCCTGTACAGGAAGAAAATGTTTGACAATAGTGATATCAAATTTAAAATGATAGAATGAGTGATTTTGATTATGATGATGATGATGATAATGAAGATGATTGTGGTGATGGTGATGATGATGATGATAATGCTGATGACAATAATGATGATGGTGAGGATGATTGTGATGATGATGATGATTGTGATGATGGTGATGATGATGGTGATGATGATGGTGATGATGATAATGCTGATGGCAATAATGATGATGGTGAGGATGATTGTGATGATGATGATTGTGATGATGATGTTGATGATGATGATAATGCTGATGGCAATAATGATGATGGTGAGGATGATGGTGATGATGATGATGATAATGATAATGATGATGGCAATAATAATGATGATGATGGTGATGATGATGGTGAGGATGATTGTGATGATGATGTTGATTGTGATGATGGTGATGATGATGATGATAATGCTGATGGCAATAATGATGGTGGTGAGGATGATTGTGATGATGATGATGATGCTGATGGCAATAATGATGATGGTGAGGATGATGGTGATGATGATGATGATGATAATGATAATGATGATGATGATGGTAATAATGATGATGGTGATGATGATGGTGAGGATGATTGTGATGATGATAATGATGATGGCAATAATGATGATGGTGATGATGGTGAGGATGATTGTGATGATTATGATGATAATGATGATGGCAATAATGATGATGATGATGATGATGATGATGGTGAGGATGATTGTGATGATGATGTTGTGATGATGTTGATTGTGATGATGGTGATGATGATGATGATAATGCTGATGGCAATAATGATGGTGGTGAGGATGATTGTGATGATGATGATGATGCTGATGGCAATAATGATGATGGTGAGGATGATGGTGATGATGATGATGATGATAATGATAATGATGATGATGATGGTAATAATGATGATGATGGTGATGATGACGGTGAGGATGATTGTGATGATGATAATGATGATGGCAATAATGATGATGGTGATGATGGTGAGGATGATTGTGATGATTATGATGATAATGATGATGGCAATAATGATGATGATGATGATGATGATGATGGTGAGGATGATTGTGATGATGATGTTGTGATGATGATGTTGATTGTGATAATGATGGTGATGATGATGATAATGCTGATGGCAACAATGATGATGGTGCGGATGATGGTGATGTGCTAATGATGATGATGATGCTGCTGCTGCTGCTGATGATGATGATGATAGTGATACATAAGATAAACGGTGACAAAAGGAGGATGATGGAGATTATGATAAAATGATATATACAGTGCGTATCAAAAAAAGTTTACACTTTGAAAAAATCCTGTAAAATTATAAATTTGTAATATCCTGAAGATTTTTCCACATTTTAACATTGGTACAGATCCATTTAAGCAAATGACGATATAACTATCGAAAAATATTTCCGCTTGAGTGAGCACCACTTACTTTTGAAAAGTTAGTGAAAAATGATTTGCGCAGAACTTTGAAATAGGTATGCGAATAAAAGTAAACCTTTATCATGAAGAACACGTAGAATTTAGCAAGTAAAATTGATTTGAAGATATCTTTGACCTCTTTTAACTTGTTTCCTTGCCCAATACACTTCGAAGAGTGCATTGCGCCCCGCCCCACTCCCCCACACACCAAGGCCATCAAGACGATATTTGATTTACACTGAGCTGTGATTTACATAAAATGAATTAGGCTTGATTTTCAGTTTGTTAATCATTGTCAAGCTTAGGAAAAGTGTGGAGAAACAAGTATTAAATGAACAATTAAATGTCAACCCACTTTAAATAACAAAAAAGTTAGTGAAAAGGTGCTGGAGATGTCTGATGTAAACTTTGGTTTAGATTCAGTTATGTCCTCAGATCCAGCTGGCACAAAAAGGGTAAAAGTTGTGCTTACTAAGTGTTGAAATGTCAATTTGGGTGGCAACTTTGTTTAAAAATGCTTGGATGTATCTGTTTTATCTTAATTAACTAAAAGTGCTAGGGAAATGTAGGAAAAATGTGTCGCAGGGTAAGTTTGATTTCGCCCTTTCCCCTTGACACTGCGTGAAAACGAGCATTTCTGCGCAAACAGATTTCTGCGAGCTTTACAAAAATGGACAGTGCTCACTCAAGTGTAACATTCTGACAAAACTTTTATTTTCATTGGATAGATGAGGCCCAAACCCAAGATTATATGTGAAAAAATTACCCACATGTTGTATATTTTTTAATTCCCAGAGCATTTTCAAAGTGTAAACTTTTTTTTGATACGCACTGTAGAATTAAAATCTTAATCTCTTATCACTTCATATTGCACACATTAACTTCTGGCTTCCTTACAAATGTTCAGATGTTTGGGGGTCATTACTTTGACACTCTAGTCTGAAGAAAATATGTTATTTTAAATGTTTATCTAGTATCTGGTTTAAAACGGCATACCATAGGACAATCAATTTCATGAACTGTATCATAATACAATAAAAAGAACAGTTAAAGATAACCCTTGAACTTTCAGCCATAAAGTCTTACTAACGTGGATGAAAAAGAAAGGCAACATATAGTCTTTAGAGCAAATTTGTACAATGTACCTGATAAAAAAGCTGGTTATATTTTACCTACTTCAATCTGCATTTCATAGAACTTTGCTCTTTGGGAATTCCCCCAGTTATCCCAAGGCTATCATCTTGACTCCATTATCTATTCATGAGCTTTATGGGAATGCAAATATTGAACTTTAAACTCCATGTATTAGAAGGTACACATTTACATTACCCCCATTGTTGTTCAAGATATAAGTTGGATTTCTTGATAGGGGACAAATCCTCATTCCTCAAAGAAAATGGTCTAGGGCATGTCATATAAAACTTAGCAATTGAATTTGGTGCTGATATTTATGACTGATCATACATGATATTCAATGCAATCAATCGTAAAAATCAATCAACAATCAATTACAAACATTAACGATAAAGGGCCCTGGAGAGTGAACAAAATATACAATTGTAACACTATATCCAATGTAGTACTGTAGTCTTCCAATCGGAAAAGCATAGAAGTTTCACTGTTCAAGACAGCTGGCTTGAATTGGATAGGATATTACTTGATAGATGATCTAGTCGAACAAGAAAATAACCCCAAACCATACTACCTTCGGCAACCTGCTACAGTAGGGCGTGGCACAGAAATTTCAGACTCAAAATTCTGACACCCCTCCAATGAATTCTGTTCAAGACGATTGTGCAAATACAAGCAATAAACTTTAAACTTCATGTATTTCAATGTACAAATATGTCTCTATATCCTATTTCAAGATATGATTTTAATGTACTCAATATATGGGATTTATGGCAATACAATCACTGAAGCTCATTCCAAAGTACATATTTAAACTACCCGCTGTAAATCATATGATTTGTAATCAATATAGATAACAATCAAACATTTTTTCATTCAGGAAGGGAGGGGGTGGGGACGAAACCTTACCTGGCATCTTCAGCTTGTTCTAGTGTCCGAGGAGTAAGAATTCGTTCTCCGATTGTTTCCTAAAGTAAAAAAGATAGTTAGCTTTCAAGAATTATTTCCAAATAATATAACAATCATAATAGTAATACAAAATATCAATAACATATAGTATAGAACAAAGAAAAGTGTACTGGCACCAAAATGGAGATAAATGCTTTGTTAGGATTCAAAATAAATATTAGTTTCAACTTCTTATTCAATAATGATTTCAATCCTTTGCATCAGAGAAATACATATGAACTTCGATGCAATTCATACCTGTATTGGTACTACTATCATAATTTTTTTGACCTCTTGGAACAAAATAATTTGTACCCTTGTACACATGAATAAAAATTAATACGTACATACATTTCACAAACCATCACACACCTATTGGCCTATGAGCATATGACAATATATTTTTTACTTACTGTGACTCTGTATAAAATAGCACCTTCAAGCTGTTTAGGATCGAGTTGCAAAAGCCTGGCTGCTCCTGCTAGGGCACCATCGTTGGTGATTTCTGGCATATCATGTCTATCTTGCCTCTGCATATATAAGGTAGAAAACAAACAATGCATTACAGGATTACATAATCAACATCGACCTCTCATTTGTATACAAATAAATTAAATTAATTCATATTTTTGTTTAATTTCAAAACAACAAATACTTTCACTATTTTAACAGTATAGTTCACATGACATTCAGTTTATATTAATCTACATGAAGTACAGTACAATATAGACTATATGAGAATGGAAGATAATTGCTTGTCTTGACAAAGAAAACCAACAAAATAAAGACTTCACGTTTTCTGTCAGACGTGTGAGATTAGGGCAAGCTACGATGTAGGCTCCCTAAAAAACTCCAAGAAATTCATCTCTATAAAAAATCAATTAAAAAGTTTAATGTTTATAAAACAGGAATTCAACTATCCAACCTTTGAATTCTGGAGAGAGAGATTTCCAATGTGCAAGATGGCCGCCAGGATACTGAAGGCCGTCTCCTGCTTAATGGGATCAAAATTCAGCACTTCCATGGCCGAGACTGTCCGGATGAAGTCGTCGGCATCGTTGCGTGTATCCACACGACTGCTGCCCCCTTGGTTGAGGTAGAAATAGCGCTCTGGCTGAGTAAGCCCATACTTGGCTTTCTCTCCGATGGACATACCAGCTAGCATCTGGTAGAAGATGTGATAGTTGCGTTCTCCAGGACCCTAGCATGGACATATAAAAAATATGCATACAAAATTAATTGAAAATTGGTGTAAAAATGGAATGTAATTTTTAACTTCTGTTCTGTTGAATGCTCATATTTTAGTGACAAAAACTTAGTCAAAAGATGCAACACAATTAAAGCAAAATCACTCTTTAAAAATGCAAAATTGGTAACTGTTTTATAGGACATTGCTAACATCATATATTTTATTCATGTTATATCCAAATTCTTTCTTTAGAATATGTAAATGAATAGAAAAATAAAACATTGTTGCCATTTTGAGGAGCAAAAAGATATTAATCTTGACCTAATGAAAGCTATATACCAGTATGTGTTAATTGGGATAGAAAGGTTGATCATCTCACCTGCCTAACAACACGTGACTTCTCAACCAGATACTCTGTTGTCCTGGCACCACTGATGAGACCACTGTTTATGAATGATTAGAATTCGATGAAAAAATAGTAAAATCTCTTCTTTCAATAGAATATTACACACAACTAATTTTTGAAATGATAATGATGATGATGATGAAGATGATGATGATAATATGTATTTTGATATTTTAAATGAATTTCAATTTGATTGGGCACAAAACAAGAACAAAATTATGTTTCAATGTGTTTTCCTTTTGGTATAAAACCAAGTTTCAAGTATTGAATTGGCTAAATTTTTCGAAACATAATCTTTGTCCGTAGCTTTCAAATAAGCAATCATTCAATTTGTAAAATAGGTAGAGGGCTTTTAGAGAGATTGCACTAAATAATTTCAAATGTAAATGTTTTAAAGAATCAATAATGGAAAAAAAGAAATAATAACCACTACACATTTGGAATATCAGAATGTTAGATTATACTACAGAAAACACTATCAATCATGAAACATGCCTCTCACTGCATATACCTGATTTAGGATCTACAATATGAAAATTCAACATAAAAAAATGCAAGCATAATCTTAACATATAAATAAACACAAATTCAGTCTTAAATCAGAGACTTGAAAAATCAACATTAAAATAGAACAAGGATAGTCTAACATATGAATAAATGCAAAATCAGTTTTAAATTAGAGACAATTGAACAACTGCTGCAATGCTACTGTGAGGAACCGATTAGGCCTTATTTCGTACACAAAGGTTTTTGATATGGTAGTTTCAGTTTACAATCTATATACGGCCATTCAAAACCTATATTGAACATATTAGTGGTCTATTCGTAGTAATGATACATTCACCATGATTTATTTCTAAAAATTGAACGGCAGAGTACAGGATAGTTTGATAGACAAGAAATATAAACAAGAAAAGCATACTTATTGAAGAACAATTCAATGTATTTTCCAAAGCGACTTGAGTTGTCATTGCGAGTTGTCTTGGCATTCCCAAAGGCTTCTAGCAATGGGTTGGCTTCTAGAATCTGGTAACATATGAAAAATAACATAAATGATATGATTTAATTACATTAATTGAACAATGATGGAAAACTGAGCACTCTATCAGCAAAGAATCAACCCTTTGGCAAAATCGCTGATTTCAAGTTCACTAATGACTTGAGGTTATAATATTAGGCAATTTTTTTTTTACATAAACTCATAATCAGATTCAAAATGAATCTGGGGCTGGAATCTTACCAAGTCCTGCACCACACACATTCATAATGTGATGTGGATCACTTTCAAAAACTAATGCGAGGTTTAGAAGAAAGAGAAGACAATCTGAATTGTGCTCCCAACACCAACACCACACTTTAAATCATAGAGTATCAGCAAGCTCTTCAGCTACAATTCAATGACAGGGGTGAATGCATCTTTGAAACACTACGTGTAGGATACAGTGTCTTGAATTACATGCTATGTTATAGTGGATTATCCTTACTGTTAAACACAATACAAATCTGATTCTTACTTGTTCCGTAATGAGGTTAGTCGAAGCTTTGTTGACCACTGCAAGGTATTGCATAATAAGTTTAGTACTCTCTGTCTTGCCAGCACCACTTTCACCACTGATCACGATGCATTGATTCTGTTTGGTTTGAGTCATGCGAAGGTATGCACCACTTCCTATCGCAAACAGATGTCTGAAAGATAGAAATGATGGGTAAAAGATATAAAAACATGCTAATCCTATGCAATAATACTGACGCATTTTTTTTTCACAATTCTCCCGCCCCCTATCCAAAGAACTTAATCACAATTTTCCCCTAATTCAGTGGCATTTTCTGGAATCTTGAAATTTGTTACAACAAACTTTTAGTGCTGAGACAGCAAGCCTGATAAGCTGAATGACCAGAAATAATTTGTGTTTACTTGGCATAATATTTGTAGCATTTCTGTATCAACTTCTTGTATTACAAGCCTGTAAAATGTCTGGCTCATCATTTTGATCAGTATTGAATACTCTAAATTCCAATACATCACACTGCCAAGTATGTTTTTTTAATTTCAATCAATCAATATGATCACAATGCTTATGAATTATGAAACAGGCCTCTATATGTTACACCTCTACTCTAGCACTGAGCTCATGTATTATAACAGGTATAAGGTAGCACATGGGCAAATTAAATGGGTGAAATCTTACGGTGGTAGATGTCCAATGAGCTGGCCTTCATATCTCCTAACGGTCTCTATGTTATAGATGTCATCAAAAAGCTTGTAAGGATTGACGGCCACCAATATGCTACCGGTGTAGGTCTAAAAGGAATGTACGCACAAGAAATGCAAGTTTAATTACATTTTCATACAGTAGAAATGCAAAATATTTAAATACAGTCTATGGTGGTCCAGAGCTGATCGCTACTACATCAGGAACCTGCAACTGCTTTTTTTAAATATATCTCTATTTTTCGATCTCTCTCTTTCAAATTTTTATCTATCTATCCACCCATCCATCTATCTATCTACCTATCTATCCACTCATCCATCAATCCATCCATCTATATCTATCCATCCATCCATCCATCCATCCATCTATATATCTGTCTGTCTATGCATCTAACTATCTATCTATTTTTTCTGTAATACTAGTATTACAATGATATGTACAAAATGAACAAAACTCTCTAAGCAGTTCAAGAATAATACAAAAGTTTTGTTTTCAAATCATTCAAACCCCTTTAAACAGTTTTCAGCATAAGCAGCTATGTCCCATGGATTGCAATTAATCAACCTTAAAAAATCGATGCTTCTAAAAATATGGAATATTATGATAGGGGCGTAGTCCAATTTAATCAGTGTAAAGTCTAGACTATAAAGCTCTCTCTATCTTTGCTTGCGGGTAAAATATGCCATCTTCGGAAGCAGAAATGCAAGAACATTTTCAAAGACATGTAACCATCCCAAACATGTCTAATTTGTTTCAGTCATGAAAAAAAGTATTGGAAAAGGTATGCAATACAACAGAAGAAAGAAAATGATGAATTTTTCAAATATGATTTACATCTGCATCTTGCATTTCCTCTAAAACATGTAAAAGGGAAATAGAAAACATTTGGTAATGGGCCAAGAAATTTAAAATCATCATCGTTTTCAAAATATTAATACTGTACTAATCTGTTTATATTACATTTGGCTACATCATTATGCCTGACTATATCATGTTTTCTTTGAAATTCTGAATCTGAATCCGAAACTGATTATTGTTGCTAATTCTGGGAGCAATAATCATTTGATTCAACACCAGACGTGAATATATTTCCTGTTTTGAAAGGGGTTCACATATATACTCACATATATGAGACCTTTCTCGTATCTGGTATGTAAGTTGAATATAATGGATCCCTCATGAAGATCTCTGTAAGTTAAAGAGAGAGGGGGGGGGGAAGGAACTAAATATTCAGCAAACATATTCAAATTATAAATAAGTTATAATCACAATAATGTTTCAGCATGCACATCTCACAATGATATTAAATTTGGACTAAAGATATCAAAAATATAAAACAAATTCCTCTTTTTTATTTGAGAAAGAATATCACAGAAAATTGATCCACTACAAAGCATCGCTCTTCACATGCCCCCCCCCCCCCCCATCAAAACATGACAAAGGATAAAACCCAAGCAGTTATCCTTAAATGGCATGTTAACTTTGAATTTCAAATCATTTCACAAGATCTCTTATAGTTGCCTGTGGGAAGGCCTTGGAATGGTGAAGGGCTAATCTTTCTTACAAAAACAAATGAGTATAGGAATATAATTTTTACATGTTAGACTCATCATTGTTTTCAGTAGTAGATCCATTGCCAATTAAATTTATGATATTTTAACAATTATTCAGATATAATACAATACATGTATTTATTCATTACTATAATATCTATTTAATTGTGCATAAATTTGTCAATTATATCATTGATTTATGAATTCATCTTTTGTTCATTTGAAAATTTATTAAGTCATATCAATGCAATTATTTAATTATTCATTCATATTTGAGGTGATTAATACCCTTTTCATAAACCTATCCTCCAATTAGCCGCCTAAGAGTAATGCGGATAATTCAATAAAAATTGCGTTCATAAACTCCGAAAATAAGCCGCATTATTTTTACGAGCGCCCGTCCTGAAAAAGGGGGATAATCGCCATGACAACTGGACACGCCCCCTCCGATGCGGTTGTGTTGGAAAAGGGTGACCTTGTGACCGCACCATGGCAATTATCCGCATAATTTGGAAATGCGTTCATAAACTCACAATCTTGTCCCGATGCTGCTATTATGCGGATAATAGCAGCATCAGAGTAATGCGGATAACTCTTGTCCTCCTCCAATTTTACGACCAAATTATGCTGCTATTAGCCGCCTAATTCATTTTAATGGGGTTTATGAAAGGGGTATTAGACTCATCTGCCAGATTATATGTATGAAGTAAGCTAATGTCACCACAATTACTACACATTGGATAGTTTCTGTTGTTATTGTTTTTTTTACCTGAGTTCAACCATATCCTGAATGCTTTCAAGTTCAATCTGATCATGTCTGATCCTCAGCAGCTTTCTGGGGTCTACTATTGGGTATTCCTGGAATGGAGAAAGTTTATCAAAACTTCACATTGACCATAGATATTTTAAGACAGATTTGAATAGGATTTCAATCAAAGTACATCATTATGAAAATCAATACAGACTAAGTGATTTGAAACATTGATCCTTACAATGATTTCTTGGAATAAAAAGGTATTTTTGTTTGTGGAATACAAAAACTACCATTCATCCATACCAATATCTGTTCTGATGAATCAAGTCATAACTTGTTGGCATCAGTTCCTTTGAATTACAAACAATTAAAGTCCAACTGTTGAGTACTAGTTTGTAAATTATATTGTACAAATATGTATATTGCATTATGATGAAATACCGATTTGTCAAATAACTCACATTGCACAATTCTTATCCAATTTCAGAAAATAAATACACAGTTTAATATCAAGTTCAAATTTGTAATTTTATAAACAAAACTGAACACCTACCAACCTGATATAATTAACTTATACATGTGTTTACATGAAAATAAATGACATTGTAAAAGAAAATCAGTACTAATATCTGTTCAAAATACATGTACATGTAGGTATGTTCAATAATTCCAAGGCGCAAACTAAATTTTACATTCAGAGGCAATTCATTTTCAGTATATTCTGAGGCTATTTAAAGTGGTACACCAGGCTGGAAATAGTATGATTTGAATGGAAAAGTTTAATCAGACATACCAAACCCTGAAAATTTCATCAAAATCGGACAAGGAATAACAAAGTTATGATTTTTGTAAATTTTGCATTATTTTGACGAAACAGTAATATGCATGTCTTCACGAATATTCAATGATCAAGCTGATGATGTCATATCCCACTTATTCTTTTGTATTTTATTACATTAATTCCAATTTGTCCATCAAGAACGAAACAAATTTTGATTGATAACTGATTCAATGTGTAAGATAAACATAATAATTTCAAGTGCGACTTCAGTCAGATTCAGATCTTTGTGAACCACCACCTTGCTCACTTCACATTCTTTCAGAATTTATTTATCATCTTGTACCTAGCAACTAAATCGTCTTATTTTGTCATCATATGGCTAAATTATGGTGAATGCTCACTTTTCCGGTTGTATATTCATAGACGACATCATAAAGTTAGATTCTTATCAGTCAACATTCTTGATCTGTTTGTGCAGGAAACGTCTGAATACACCACTTAAACACACCCTATGAACTTTGATCTATCTTAAACTTACTTTCTCATTGTGTGAAAGGTGCTAATGCTTAAATATCATAAAGTGTATAAAGTTGCAGTGTTGTTAACATTGGCCAAACATTTGTCTATTGGGCCGCATCCCTGTGGCTTACCAAAACACTCCTCTGTCATACGAATGCTATGCTTTCTTATTTGCATCATGACATTTGGGTAAATATCTAAACAGTCAAAATCATCATGTACAAAAATGGGAGATTGTAGTCTTATATTTCAGAACATCTGGCATAAAGGATGATAGGGAAAAAAACACCAAGATGTGTGCTGTAAAACATTTGGTGTTAAGAAACCAATACACACTTAGGTGTTAAGATTACACTGTGGAATTTGAACACAACACCAAACCTTTCTTATTTCTGATGAGAGGGGGGGGTTACTGTAGTATGAGGGATGTTTGCATTGATGATTAATTACAGATTTATTGTCGGCTATTGGTTTTGTGTGCTATACACCTTCATTGTCGTGTACATCTGGCCATTCCACAGAGTTATTTCTGTGTTTATAAAAAAATATAAGAAAATAACTGCAGTCATCTCAAGATATGCCCTTCTAATTCCACAGAGTTATTTAAACACCCGAGGGTTATAATATACATGTACGTATATCAATGATGCTAAAATGATGCTCAAGATCACTTCTGTGTTTATAAAAAAATATAAGAAAATAACTGCAGTCATCTCAAGATATGCCCTTCTGAATATTTACACAATAGGTGGATGTATATTCCAAAGTTCAAAAGTAGACAAAATATATATCTTGGCAAGTCTATATGCTACCAATGCAACTTGCACCAGTGTACTACAATTCTGTAACGATGTCATTCAAACAGAGGTTTAGTCAATGGCCTTTCAAAGGGTGATTTTGCCCCTTTCCACATTTTGATATCTTACAGTGTTTCTTCTATTGATACAGGCTGCCTACATCTAAACAGATTTGTCAAATAATGTTTAATGACAGCAGTTTTAACTTGAACTTATCCAAAATTCAAAAATGCTGTAAACCTTCTTTTATTATTATGTCTGGAAATTAGTACCGCAAAAAAATTGCTAGCGACAGGGAAACAGCATGATTAGATAGTAGTTGGTGACAGTGTCTAATACCTTATCCTCTGTAAGAGTCTAAGACCCCTGTTACATCTGAGAGATTCCCTACCTCGGGCCGGCCCGGGGCCTACCTCGGGTCAGAAAGAAATCAGATGTAAACATCCCAAACCTACCTCGGGCCACCTTTTAGCGAACCTACCCGAGACCACATCCAGAGGTAGTCTCGGGTAGGTATCGGGCCGGCCCCGGTCCACCGATTCGTAGATGTAAACGCACACAAGCTTTCGAACCTATCTCGGTCCGTTCGCCAGCTGTCAAATTACGTCATAGCGCGCGCTATCCCCTCCCCAGCCCCGTCGTTCTTCGAATGTTTTTGCGACATGCGACACGTGAATTGTGATTGATAAAGTCTTTGATTTGAGTGAAAAGAAGCATTTTAAACGTATCCTTTTCAAGTCGATCATATCTTCAACGACTGCTGGGATCATCAGCATTCTTTCAGAATCTCGGGTAACTTCAATTATTCGGAGCCTAGATCGAGAGCGCCTTTTAAAGGTGTCAGCAATCGGATGCCGCTCGAAACAGTACAGATAGGGCGATAGGGGAGGGAATGAACACTGTGATGTAAACAGACCACATTTCGGACTCGGTCCGTTCGCGAAGCTAATCCACCAATAATCCAGTCAAGGTTGCAAGTGGACTCGGTCGGGTCTCGGGTAGGAAACTTTCAGATGTAACAGGGGTCTAAGTTACATTGTGCATTGTGTTTTATGCAGAACCTCTTTGGTTTACAGACCTGATCCCTCTTGATTGACTTTCCTTTTCAATTTATTTCAATATTTACTCTCTCTTTCTCTCTCTTTTCTCCACTGTCCCTAAAAGGAATATAATATATGGGCTAAATACTTGGTATTTTAGACTCAAGTGTCCACATTCTTCAAACACAGGTAAATCCATTGTAGATTTTCACCAGTTGACTAGCGAGTGTAAACAGCGCTGCCCTAATTTGGCAAAAGGGCACAAGTGACAAAAATGACTTTTATGTAAAAAAAAAAGCAGATTGCAATCATATGCAATGTAAACTTATCATGTATCTATGGAGTTGTATAATCTAAACATACATTGAGCACAGTGATGAATCTTGCAAAGTGATCTCCGAAGGTAACAATGCTTTGTACAATAATTGCAGTACATATTGGTGGTATAATTTTGGGTAGACTCCCAACCAGCACAAAAATCATATTATTGTTCAGATGTACAACAAAACACAATTTTTATGCAAAAAAGGCAACATCGAAAACCAAAGGGTAATTGCATGATTCGTGTAGATTTCCATGGAGCCCGAGTGGCTTCCCTTGAAAGTCCATAAAATACTAGACCTTTGCAATCCACAATGCCCCTAAAATTGTACAAAAAATAATTTTTCTGATCTAAGAAACAGAAGGATGTGCATATTTCCTATTTGGCGAAGAATAAGAACATAATTTGTATTCAATAAAAAAACTGATAACTCTACATTGATTGATATATGACATATTCCCTTTTGCTTCTCAGGACAATATGGATTTTCTTCTCTTTGCATGGCTTTATAAAGTTAATGTAAACATCATGTATGTCAAAAGGACTATCAATCCAAACGTCCAATGCTTGGGGAATCTCAACAGTCAATAGTTGTCTAATTCAGACGGCAGCAGGGTGAAACTTAATGTTTGATATGCAATAAAAGTACTAGCACTCATAAGGGCAAAATATGATGACATTGATAATAATAATAATATGCATTTATATAGTGCAAAAACTATTTCTATATATTCTATTGCCCTAAGAGCTTCCTAGGTGCATTAGAAAACAAGTCCTTTTCATATACATGTAAACTTTCGGTTCTCATTCATAGTCCATTTGGGCCACAAAGCCCACAACTCGTGAAATATAAAAACAATTCAAGTCAAACAATAATCAACTTCTCAATGAAATATATCAGTAGAATATTAATTACTGGTACTCAAAAAAATGAACAAATTTTAATACATTTCACATATTAATGCATGTAGATTTAAATTATTTTTATTGCTTTCAAAATTCATTTATTTTAGCCCATTTGATATGTCACTTTGGTAAACTTTAAGTTCTATAATCTCCATGTGAATCGGACTATTGTTAGATCACATTGCAATGAAATTGAGCTGAGACCACTTCATTGCTATTGTTAAACAAAACTCAATTCCATTCATTGGTTTGCAGTTTGTGTGTCTATGCAATTCCTCACTTTCTGTTGTGAGAAAAAAACAGAGATCCACTTTTTTGTTTTTCTTTACACACATAGACCTCATATTCAAATAATATAAAATATGATTTCATAATAAGATTTACTTCAAAACTCTACCATAACTGGCTCACATAATTTCATTTTCTTGTACATGAATGTTATATGAATATGTTCTCTTGTGACTATGCATAGGACAATCAATCAAAACTTAAATTGTTATAGTTGCCCAGTATGATTTTTTTGCGCATACATTCATAATTCCAAAGCTTCGTTATTCCAAAGGTTCGTATTTCCGAAGGTTCGTATTCCGAAGGTTCGTTAGTCCGAAAACAAAATGAGATTCGTAATTCCGAAGGTTCCTTAGTCCAAAAATGAAGTGAGGTTCATAATTGCGAAGGTTCGTTAATCCGAAAACGAAATGATTAATGAACCTTATTTTGTTTTTTTACTTACGAACCTTCGGAACAATGAACCTTGTTTCGTTTTTGGATTAACGAACCTTCAGAACAATGAATCTTATTTCGTTTTCGGATTAACGAACCTTCGGAACAACGAATCTTATTTCATTTTTGGCTTAACGAACCTTCAGAACATCGAACCTTTTTTTGTTTTCGGATTATCGAACCTTCGGAATAACGCCACAAATGTTCCTATTAACGAACCCTTTTACATTTTCGGAATAAAGAACATCGAGGTATAGGCAATTTCCGTGTTTCGGAATAAAGAACCTTCAGAATTACGAAGTGTAACCATTTTTGATGGTGCATGGCTGGAATGCTCCCCAGTGAGAGGGAAATGTGCAAAACTTGTACTGTTTGCTGAGCAGCCTGAATCCAGTGTGCAGGACACATATATCATTATTACTATTATGATTATTATATCAATAATTATTTTTGTGTCATCACATGTGAAAAGCAAGTTGGATTAATAAGAAATCTTAATGGATGACACTTGACAGTAATACATTATTAAAGTAAAATAATTATGATTTATGAATGTGCCACCTTTCCAAAACACTATTTTAAAGGCAATTGAAGATAATTTCTGAATAGCAAATAAAGATAGCAGGGAAAATAATTTATTTATTTCTATTATTTCATTTAATTGTAACATATTTATTCAAGATGAAGATAAAACAAGATCAGCCAAAGGCTGTTTTACATCATGGTCCTGACACATACAAAAAACATAGACACAAAATACCCAAACCTACTGTTGGAAATTGCACTCGTAACTGACTAAATTCATTTTAAAAATGCATGATAAACCCATCTGTTTTAGCAGTCACCATGAGTGATTGATTATTTTAATTAAAAAAGGCATATCCTATGGTGAGCAAAATACATTTAAACAGTTTGATATACAGGTAGATGTGGATGCAATCATTCAGTCTTACACCTGTAGCATTTTAAGACTATGTATATTGTTAATGCCAGGCATACAATCACATAGACATGTATTACTGTACATGTATGTGCATGTTATAATGTATATCAAACAAGTCAAGGTAAATACAATGAGTCATCTACTGTAGCTATACGTGTAATTAAATTGCCAGTGAAAGTGGTATTTCTCACTATACATGTACATGTATATGGCATTGATTGGGATATAGGGATATATTATTCCATAGCGAGAGCCAATAATATACTGCTCTCCAAAAATTTATTATTCACAAGGATTAGTTACATGTACACTATCTAGATTAGATCTGGACCTACTACTAGTAACTACTGGTACTACTACGACTACAACTACTACTTCTACTAACTACTACTACTACTACTACTACTACTAGTACTTCTCCTCCTCCTAAAGTGGGGGTAGGTGAGCCGAAAGTGGGGTGGGAATGTCTTGTCATGCAAAAAAAAAAAACAACAAATACATGTACACTGTGGTCATTTCATGTTTTTTTTTACATGATTAAGTCATTGTAGCACTATTACTACTTTTGAATGACAATTGTGAGTTTTCTCTATGTGAACGAGAGTCAATCATAGCATCCAGCAAATGATTTTCAATGGAAACCTTGAAGGCCTTTCTCGAAAATTGGTGAATAGGATCAACAGTTGGGCAATTCAGGAATATGATCAACCTTTTTGTACATCAGACCCCCATTTTTCTCAAGTCTTACTTCACTATATAAACTGACCAAGTCATGGTCATTTGAAAATACAGACCATCAAAAGAACCAGAAATCAGAGACAAAAAATTTCATGAAAGTCCCACATATAGGAGGTCGGCCGTACATATTTTATGGAATTTCCCAGTTTCATCCAACTTTTCGGAGCTGACAAAAAAATCGCAAATTATGTTCTTCATCCAGAATCATGGTAAAGCTGACGTTTCAATTCACCCACCCTTGAAAAAGACTTCATTGATGTGAAGGTCATTTGATAATAGATTGTTTATGTTCCAGAAACCGTCTGCATACATGCAGCTGTTGCGAAAACTTTCTATTAACAGATAGCAAGACACGGTATCTTACCTTTCCATCGCTGGCACATAATACCTTCATGGAGGCACTATCAGAGACGATGATACGACCAGGAACAGGGTACTCCAACCCACTGTCAAACCAAACGAGGGTTCCCTGTGACATAAACAACACAAAATAATTAGAATTCAATATCAATCATAATTCTCCTAATATGACATTAGATGGTATCAGAGTATTTTGGGTCGATTCATAATAAAAATGCAGGGGGGGGGTGGTTACTGAATGCTATACATGTTTCTTTCCATGTGCTTTTTTTATATTCATCTAACCAGTTTTTCATCTTTTGTCTTCCTCTATTTTTCATTTTCCCAGCTCCAGTTTGTCACTTGAAAATTCAAAGGGGACAGTCTCCCCTTCAAACTACTATATTGTTCATTTCTATATATTCAATTGTTTTATAACAGAATGAAATCAGGAATTGGACTACATAGTACGGTTTAGTTATCAATAAAATTTAACAAACTATTTCCAGAGATGCCAAGTTCAAAGACCAGCTATGCGTGAGATTTTCTGTGAATCTGAGTGAGATCACAGACATTGTGTACAATGTATATGGGGATAGGCTGTGATAGTTGCGTGAGACAGAGATTTGAGGGGATGAACAAGAGTCCAAAATGCTTGAGTCTCACGCATGATGCGCGATACTTGGTAGCTCTGTATTTCCAATTCAATTCAATATCACCGTCATGCAAAAGCTTGTCTCTGCAATAGTATTTTAAAATTGAAACGAATCTTTCCCTTTTGCAGTTTTATGTTCTGTCTGCAATATTTTCTTTTAAGCTACAGTTTTCCATTTTCATAATATTGTCAACATCTGCTGAACATTGTCAAAAGCAATTTATATTCTTGTGCTAGTGTTGCTTCTCCTTTTATCACACAAAATCTTCTTCCACACTGCATATCAGTCATAATATCCAAAAGGGCATGAAAAACTGAAAGTACATGCAAATGTACATTGGCCAGGAAGGCTTAATATTGTTTACATTAGCTCCTATTATCTCATGTACAGTGTAGAGTGATATCATATCACTGTTTACTATAGCTCTCCTGTCTGTAAATCATTGACAATAATTGCACAGATCAAACTTTACATGCCCTATTTAATATTAAATTTCATAAATTCCATCATTTCATACTATTGCTTTCAGAATGATAATGATGATCATGATGATTATTCATAGCTTAAGAACATCAAAAGGTGCATAAATTCTATCTACATGTATATCAGATCTAGATCACTAAAAGATTAAGATCTAAATATAGCACTAGACAGGAAGGTAGTCAGGTTGTAAATAGTAACCAAACTATTTCTCTTTCATCAACTGCTCCTGCTTATTTCTCTGATCTACATGACATTGGTATAGATAGATAGATAGATGGATAGATAGATAGATAGATAGATAGATATACAAAAAGATAAATAGATAGATAGACAGACAAAAAGATAGATAGATAGATAGATAGATAGATAGACAGACAGACAGACAGGTAGGTAGGCAGGTAGATAGATAGATAGACTCACAATTTTTCCTAATCCCAGGAAATAGGTGGGGCTAAAGGGGGGGAGGTCTTAGCCCCACCATAGGGGACATATACATGTAGCAATAATATAAAGGAATTTCTAACTTCTCATCTATCTATGTTTGTTACCGTATCAACTTTATATAAATGTAAATGATAATATATTCATCAAACTCGAGAATGAATTTGAGCTAACTGTACAGGCACTCTTCTGGGAAACTTAAGTCATATTTCTCTTACAATCTTGTAAATATGTAACTTGATTGCAATGTTGATTTATTTCAATAAAATATACCCCCAAAATATAAGATTGGATAAATATTAAACATGCTTGATACAATTCACTGCCACTTTGTTAAAACAAGGCAAATTGAGAGTTTAGCAATAACAGGCCACGGTTCATGCATAAAGACTGATTGGTTGTGTGTAAATGAAATTGTGCCCCTGGAAACACAACAATGTGTAAACTCCATTCTCTATCTCATATCTCATAGATTTGGTCAATTCAAGTTGGTGTTGGTGTTTGAATGCACATTTTAGATATTTATTTATAGCACCAACACCTAAATCTTAGCTTATGAAAATGACCCAAATTACATTTACTGGCTCACCAAGTACCGACTTTATTTTAAGTTTGGTTTTCTGCTACCATAATTGGCCAATCATCGACACTTGAGGGTCAACACTATTACTTAAAATCACTAGTTATTGAAACTCTACAATTAGAGCATGAAAGCAATACATGTATCTCATAAAACTCTGTCTGTATTGTACATGATTATTTGAGTGTGTATAAATCAAAGTAAACAAAGGAGGGGTAGTAATTCCTGGTCAAAGTATAAATGATATCGATAAGCAAGGGTAATACACAATTGGTCCATTATTGTCCTTCAACAAGGATATTGTTCTTTTGGCATATATCTGTACATCAACATACACAGGATGCAATATATCTATTTCTCCCTTCTTTATGCTTTCTTTTGCTTTGTTTTCTCATGCTTTCTGCATTCTTTATGGTGGGGATGCCTAATTTGTGCTAAGTCAGTTGGTTTAGAAAGCAAGAAATCTTACGAAGTACAGCAAGTACATGTAATCAAAACATTTCTTTCTAAGACAGGAGTAACATATGGTATGTTCAACTTTTAGAGAATATTATGTATATTCACTAAAAAAATGTCTTTAATACATGTACGTAAAGAACGCCTCTGGCAGTCTCGCCTGCATAACGTGCCGTGATTCAATATAGCAGCAGTGCTGACTTTGAAAACAACTATTGTATAATTATTCATAAAAACACCACTCATATGATAATAAAAGACTAGATTCATTTTAATATCCCAAATAACCTTTGACAATGATCATGTGACCTGAGACTCGTGCAAAAACAATAATACACCGTTCTCATTATACTTTCTAAAAATAGTTTACTTACTGGAAATCGGTTCAGGAAACTAGTTTAGAAGATTGCTATGCTAGCGTTCCCATTTGATCAGCCAAAAATGGTTTTCAAAACCACTTCACGAAAAGTGGCCAAGTTGCTATGGGAACGCTCTCAGTGGGGTGGGAGTGACATGTTTCGCGTGATATTCGAAACCGCAGCATCGATAATCTACACACAGTTTATGGAGTAGCGCTCTCAAAATGTGCAAAGATTGCTTCCTGAAGACCAGTTGTGTCCTCATTTACGCTAAAACCAGTTAAACAAGGAAAACCGATCTTGAAAACTACATCACAAAGTGGTTTTGTGAACCGGTTTGGAAGATCGCTTCCAAGACATTTTCGACTGTTCTCATTACACGTTAAACTAGTTTCCAATAAACTAGTTTTAGGACGATAGTGAGAGCAGTGTCTAAGTGAAACTTGATTACCCATGTGCCTTTGTTTCATTTACTAGATCCATAACTTTCAAAGCAATGATGGCAATTCAACAATACCCCCAACATGGCCATAGTTTATTGACCTTAAATGACCTTTAACCTTGGTCTTGTGACCTGAAAGTCATGCAGGATGTTCAATGATACTTGATTACTCTTATGTCTAAGTTTCATGAACTACATGTAGATCCATAAACTTCAAAGGCTATGATAGCAATTCCCAAATTACTCCCAACATAGCCAGTTTGTTGAAATATGACCTTTGACCTTGATCGTGTGACCTGAAACTAGCACGGATTATTTATGATTCTTGATTGCCCTTATGTGCAAGTTTCTTGAATTATATCCATAAACTTTCAAAATTATGATGGCAATTGAACATATACCCTGAACATGCCCAAACTTCATTGACCCTAAATGACCAGTGACCTCTGTCATGTGTTTCAAAAACTTAGGCAGAATGCTCATTTCCAAGTTTAATGAACTAGCTTCATATACTTTCTAAATTAGGATGACATTTAAAAAACTTAACCTTGGTTGAGATTTCATATCGTTGACGACGCTGCCGCCATTGCCGTCAGAAAAGTGGCACCTATAGTCTAGCTCTGCTATACAGGCGAGACAAAATTATTTTTTTTTTGCTTATCTATCGCTGATCAAATAGAAGAGTTTTTAATTTGTCTTTTTCACAAACAAAGTACACTTTATAATTTCAGGGGGGGAGACATGGACATTTATAAAATTTCAAAATAATTAAAAAAAAACAATACCTTTTCTCCTTTCCCCAAAATGAAACTTTTCCTTTAAGAAATATCAACTTACCAGCTCCATCTTGTTTTTTTAGAGATGACTGGATTTAGAAGAGTCACTCCTCTCAGATTTCCTTCTCTTTCAATGCTCCATTTGTTGTTTTCCGTCTCCTATGATTTGAACAAGTTATTCCTTTCTGTACAGATCTGTAACTGAGAAACATGTAAACCAAATTACAAGGTTATGAAGAATTGGAGTTACAGAAAAATGATTAGAGAATGATTACAAGAGCATAAAGCTTTTGTTCAAATTTCTGAGAACTTAGTTAAAGAATTCCAGAGGATCAAGTAGTCTTTATTGTTCATGAATTCTATTCAAAATAATAATAATAATGCTCAATTCTTGTATAGCGCATCACACATAGCATAGCATGTCCCTATGCGCTTAAAGAAGAAATAGTGTAAGGTAAGAATAAAGTAATCAAGATATGTATATTGGATCATTAGTTCAAAGTTGGTATTTTACGCATTGAATAGATATGTTTTGAGGGATCTCCTGAATGTACATAAATCACTTTGATATCTCATTGAATTAGGTAAAGCATTCCAGAGGACAGCAGAGGCATGAGTAGAAGCACGCTCACCTTCTTCAAAAGAAGAATTAAATACTTAAGGTTTACCCAAACACGAAATAGCATTACTAATTTTAATACTATCTTTTTATAAAACTTTTATAAGTATTAAAATAAGTCACACATAATAAAACATTGAAACTCATAAAAACTGTGATGGTGATGATGATGCCACCTGTACAACTCTGAACCATGGTCAAGGGATTACATGCAATTGTCATTCTTAATTATTTTTCCCCGGGGGGCCACTTCCATTCACAAGTGGATACCATGCGCGACCATGGGGTCTCGAAAAGCACCCTAAACACGTAATTTCCATATTCTGAAAATGCACCCCTTAGCAAGTATTGGCGTGTGAAACCCTACCCTTAACAAGTATTGGAAACAAAACGATATATCTTGGCAAATATTCCCTGAAATGAACCCCTAAACAAGTACAGGAATGTTTTATTGTTACGGGTCCTTCGGTCGTCGGAATACCTTATTTGGTTTAGTACGACCCCATCTTCTACACCTCGCGCAAATCGGACTCTAAACACGAAGTGTTGGGGCAAAAAGGACATCCTTTATAAAACATTTGAATTTCGTTTTATCATCCCCGCAAATTCGACCCTAAACACGTAATTTTCCTAGCGAAATGGATACCCTTTTTTCATTATTTTTGTGTTTTTGACACCCTTATCACGTTACGTACGTAACGTGCCCTATCGTGAAAAAGACATCCTTTTTACGTGTTTTTTTGGTCGCGCATGGTATCCACTCGTCAATGTAAGTGGCCCCTCCGGGTATTTTTCACATGTGGCTCAGTTCGGTTGCCATCTAAGCACAGATAACCGGAAATACATGTAGATTGACCACAAGTACTGATTTTCAATACATCAAATTATCACTATTCTTTTCTTCTTATTCTCTTTTTTTGGAAGATTCATAAGTCATGTATTTCACCAAGAGTTAATAAATACAAATCATTAAAAAACAATTTCTTTTATTAGTACAAAAAATCACATTTTCTCTATTCTCAACTCTCTGATTCTCTTGAAATTAACTCGATATCATAATGAGTCAGTTTTCATTTTTGATATGTTTGTGCTTGATAATCATAAGGTAATATACATTTTTTGAGAATTATAACTGAATTTACAACTTATTTTTTTTAGCCTTTTACTTAATATTCCAACTTTTTTTTTCTTTCCTTTCTATTTTGAAATTATACTCCTTGAAAACAGAGTTCAATTCACTAATCTACAGAGTTAGTCTTTAAATAAACTGAATTTGGGGTAAACTTTCCCTGAATATGTTTTCTGTTTACTTGGCTGTTTACTTTGAAGTTTCAGAAAAACTTTCCCTTGATAAGATTATGTTTTATTGCATATCATGACTTCAAATTTTTCGTGAAATATTTGCCAAAGTAAGGTACTTGTTTGCTTGATCACGAACTGAAAACATTCATAATCCCTTCCCCTTAACACTTTTTGTTGGTTTAGCTAATTTCATAACTCAATTTTAACAAGTTTTCCCCTTCTAAATTGATCATTTAACCTTAAAGTAAAAAAATCTTCTGAACAAAGTCTGTTACTGTTTGGCTGATCACTTAATTTTTTTTTTATTTAACTCAAGCATAATTTGAAGCTTTACAAAGACTTATTTCTCATTTCCAATTTTGACTTCTCTATTATGATTGTTTGATTAAACAATAACTTTTTAGTACCATTTAGTTCATTAAACCATTATTAAAATTTCACTCACAATTTGCTGAAACTTTCACTTATCTGCCTCCTAGTGCATCCTCAAACTTCTATCTGGCTTTTGTAAGTTTTTAACTTACATTTAAATCCTTTAAACCTTTTTTTTATTGTTTAACTGCTACTTTCAAGTTTGTGTAAATGTTCTCTTTTTCAATAGATGAACTTTCTGAGGCCAAAATTGAACTTCAATTGTATTAGGATATTTTAAAGATAAATGAAAGTAGTTCAGTAAACATTGATTCCACAAGAAAGCCTGTAAAACCAGGCTTAATTGTCATTATATCGAAGATCTAGATCTGGTACAGTTACATAAACTTAACTTTGTGAAATCTTGAAATCTACACTGAAAATGTTCACACTGAAGATCACTAACACAGATACGCGCACGTGGGACAGTGTATTATTATTGCTTTGAATGTCGGCCCGACGCTTGACCCGAATCCCGTGCTTATTTCTCAGCAATTACACAATTTCTTCCAGAATCCTTTGGCACATAATTTTCATTTAAATACAAACAGACACGTTGGTGGCCATTTCATTGGATTCTGTACGAACTCATTTTGAAATCGTTACCACAACTGGCATTTATCTTTAAAGAACCAGTATTAGGGTCTTCTTTCTACTTCTGGAAAGGATTTACATCCATAAGATAAGATCTCTACAGCAATTGGTACACAGGACACCAGCTTGTCGAAGCACCACTGGCAATAACAACAATATACAGATCAACAGTGATTTTAATAATGAATGCTGAGTTAATAACGTTCTTTGAGTTAAAAAATGCAGTTAACCTTTCCTTATCCATATACATGGAGTACCACTATGGTGGTCTAAATGTCAAAAGTTCTACAAAACTACTTCAATAATGCTGAAATAAATTCATCATTCCCCATAACAATTGACATCAAGTCGTGGTGCCAAGATCTATGGGCTTGAAGTGCTGGTCATATTTGTTTGAGCCTCACCCAGACCCGCTAATCCATCACGTCCAGGATTGTTCTTTGACGATCTGTTAAGAATGTTGGCAAAGATCACACCCTCTCTATACCTACAATTGTTCGGACATGACATCACGACTCTGATGACCAGATGAAGTCATGATTGTGATTCTACACAGCAAATACTGTGGTGTTAACCAGTGTGCATAGAGGACCACACCAGTTAATTTTACACCGGTGTTAAATTGACAGTGTTAGTTTAACACCTATAGGTGTTATTACAACACCTTTTGTTGTTACATGTACACTATTTGTTGTTATGTGCAATCTCTAGGGTGTAATTTTTACACCTGTGGGTGTGGTCCTCTATGAACACCTACTGGTGTCAGTTTTAACACCACAGTTTTTACAGTGTATTGAAAGGGATTGTGACTTTTTGATGTGCTTTTTCATTGTAGACAAAGGTGAAATGCTCCCGGGGGGGCACTCAGTACATAATGCATAGTGGGTATGTGCCGCGGAGGGGACCCCCATTTTTACACTCAAATTTCCGTTCCAAGGCATAGCATTTTTGCCTTGTTGAGAAAAAGAACACAGAAAGCCGCTCCAAGGCATAGCATTTTCTTCTTATCGAGAAAAAAGAAGAGAGAAATCCGCTCCAAAGCTTCGCATATTTTTCGTTACGCCGCTCCGATCGCGTTGAATGAGCTGCAATTTTGGTGAAAAGCGGCCGCAGAGCTCCCCGGCGGAGGCCGCGCTAGCTGCATCATGCACGCATGACCGCTCCGTAGGGAGGCATACGCGCTCACACGCTGGCGATCCGTTCCAAGGACCCCCGTTTTCACAAACATTTGTCGTTCCGAAGTCCGTTCCGAGGACCCTCCTTTTTACAATAAGCCCGCTCCAAGGCCCCCGTTTTTTGTCTCGCCCGCGGCACACCCCCACCACTTTTTTGGTCGAGTCCCCCCCCCGGGGAAATGCTTTGTTGTAGCCGTTTTGCAAAATGTACAATTGTAGACCAAGTAAATAAATCTATAACAGTAGAAAGAGTTTGGTTTATTATCATAGCTTATTGGATGAAACATGCATCAAAGCTCACTTATATTGGAGGAAACCTGCATCGCAGCTATTGAAAAGTCTTTACAAAAAAGTATACAAATATACAGCTTCACAATTAAAAAACACTAACAATAATACAAAAATAAATTGGATATCATTATCAATTAATAAAGAACACAAATTAAGAGTTATATTAAAAGAACACAATAATCAACGAATAAAATTAGAATTAGCAATGAAGACGTATCTGTAGTTAAAGTGGTAGCAGGAGTAGCAGATTTAGTAGTTTTAGTAGAAGTAGTAGTAGTTTTAGTAGTGTAGTAGAAGTAGTAGTAGTAGTAGTAGTATATTGTAGTAGAAGTAGTAGTAGTAGTATAAGTAGTAGTAGAAGTAGAAGTAGTAGTAGTAGTAGGAGTAGAAGTAGTAGTAGAAGTAGTAGTAGAAGTAGAAGTAGGAGTAGTAGTAGGAGTAGAAGTAGTAGTAGTAGTAGAAGTAGAAGTAGAAGTAGAAGTAGAAGTAGAAGAAGTAGGAGCTGTAGTTGTAGTAGTTGTAGTAGTAGTAGTAGTAGTAGCAGTAGTAGTAGTAATAGTAGTAGTAGTAGTAGTATTAATAGTAGAAGTATATGTAGTATGTATCTATATTTAAACACACAATTTTTTTGGGGGGGCGAGATTAGAAAAGAAACAAAAACATCATGATTAATATCGACTACATTCATGTAGCTTTAACACTGCAGTATTACCTTCAACAGTTTTCATTGTTAAATCTATGGCAAATCAAAATGTAACACAAGACAAGTATACACTGTACATCCAAGCAACAAAATTTACCAATCAACGAATCAGGACAAAAATTGCTTTGTCAAATGTGTATATGTTCTATATCATGATGCAATCTTCCACTTCCCTGACATAACAAACTCAAGCAAATGAAGCTCCTAATTGACAAAAAGAAGATGAACTCCAAAATTTAAATTACATAATCAAATTTACCTTGCAGCAGCACATACTAATATTTTCTATAATCAACACTTCCAATCTTTTCTCTTGGGGAAATTGAAGTAAATATCTGAATCTGACACAGAGTATGAGTCAAATCTATTCAATAGCAACCACTAGGTACAGAATGACCACCTGTCTACAAAGACCAAAAATTATGTTTCCTTGAAATAATAGTCCATATCACACCACGTATTTAGAGCAACATGTCGTATTCTTTTTTTCTCTTTAGGTGGTCTGTATATACAGGTTTCACACATTGACATTAGAAATTCCTAAATACTAAGGTTGTATCAATCAATCCAAATGTGGATGTAAAAATTGCAGAAACTAGTTAAACCATTTTTATTCAGAGTCACACACCTACCACTTATAAATCTACAATTAACACACAGCTATGATCAAACCAAAACACAAGCAGTATGAATGTCTGTGCTCAGCAAAGCAGTCAATGAGATTTTTGCCACAATCAAATTTACCTAGCAGCAGCACCACACACAGATCCCAATCTAATTACCCAACAATAACCCTTTATGTATGCCCAATTAGGTGATAATTGACGCAATTCATACTCACTTTTAATCAATTCACCAACTATAGCCAGATTAATTATATCCCAGTCAAGTCACCAGAATGCCATCCACATCTCCTATTTCAGTAAATCAGTATCATGTAAAATTGTTTTGTTTCTCACTCAGGCTCCTGCCGAAAAGTCTTTTATAGAAATGACGATGTCACGTTCATGTGGGTCCTCCTGTGATGACGGACTGTGATATGTATTTAAACCCTTTTTTCTGCAGCCCCTAATGAACGAATAACAGTAGGCCCCATGCAAACAGACTTGCCAAAGATTAAACACAAGCAGCCCACTAAGTACACACTCGAATCAACTTAAATTACAGAACAAACTCTGATATGGGGTAGACGTCATGTGCAACACTGCCCTCTATCATGCAGATCTGACCATGGCTGTTTGGTATGAAATCAAGTGTGCTCTCGTATCACTGAAAACTTGACCCGATTACAAAATATTAGATAAATAAACCATCATGATAATAACTATTAAATAACAAATGGTCATTAGCAAGATATACGTGAACTGTACTTACAAAGTGTACATATATTATTACTTCAGGTTAGTGCTCCCGTGATCACCTTAATAAGGAATGGACTTGACATTGATTTGTATTCAATGAAGCTCTTTTAATTTGTTTGCATTGATAATAAGGCTCATTCAGCTGTTGCGGTAATATATTCTTTATGACTTGTGTGAACGTTTACATCTAATCACTGCAGCAATTCTAGAAAGTTGTCAAGGTACCATAAAAAAAATTGTTACATTCACATGCTGTGCCTGTGTCTATATAGTCAGAAAATATGTTTTGATTACATCAAGATTTGATATTTCATTTCTTATCATCAAGAATATTGGAGTTAGTTTATGAGCAATTCCACAAAATATGTATATCCGACCCTCTATATGTGGGGCCTTCTTTTCTATCTCTGATTTCTGGTTCTTTTGTAATGTTCTCAAAGGACCATGACTTGGTGAGTTTATAAAGTGAAGACCTGAGAAAAATGGGGGTTGGATGTACAAAAAGGTTGATCATTTCATGGAATTGCCCTTGGTGTCATGCGTGTAAAACATTCCCCATAGACTGTTAAAATGGCACTTTTGAAAAATTCATAAAAAATAAATGTGAAATTAGAGGGTGGAATGTTTACTACCATTGGATAGGATATATATCTGACATTCCATATTTGACCAGGAAAGGGTACCATAGCCAGCTCATTTTAAAAATAAATTGCCATTTATGAAGATAACTGAATGGATCGAATTCACCAACTGAAACAGTAAAATAGCACTAATTAGTTCGCCAGTCAAAAATAGTTCCAAGTCACTTATTTATCTTCCTAATTTGGGCGAAGGAAGTTCAGTAGTTACCATTTCTAGAATCAGTGTTAAATTTTGAATCATATTCATACATTTTTGTCAATCAGCAACATCAAATTGAAACAAATTTGAATGGGTTGGGTAGAACAAATATCTTTAGCCCTCCTGATGTAATTAGGCTCGTGGCACCCCTTATGCATAAAATCACATGTAAAGTGTTGGGTATTCCCATTGTTTGTTGTCAAAGGATGCAATAAAATACAGACAGAGTGTACTTTGGATAAGGACACAGAGGGTAATCACTGGAATGGACATAGAGGGCGTCAAACGAAAATGACTTCAGTATTAGTTCTAGTACCTTTATAAATTCCAAATGTTTCAAAATTCAAAAGTCTCAACATGAGACTGGAAATAGTATGGAGAGTTAAATCTGTTTAAATGTGGAAAATGAGAAGTACATGAAATTCAACACTGCAAATATTAAAATAGGCCTTGTCACATTGTATGGTTAATGCAATATTGATACATCTTGCTCCTGGGAGTCCACATTTTGTCAAATGTAACTTCTATTATTCAAGAAACTGAGAGAAGTGTAAACTTGGTATTTAAAGTCTTTGTCTCTATGCATGGAATGAATGTTGTGTATCTATACACTGCAAAAACTCAGGTGTTGATTTAACACCAGCCCAAAATCTATATATGTCAACACCAGAGAAGTATTGAAACAACACCAGTTTGGTATTAAACCGATGCTGTTTTAATACTAATTGGTGTTGTATAAACATCAACATGTATCTGGTGTTAGGCCAAAACGAAACTGGTGTTGTTTAACACTTCTCTTGTGTGGACATATATAGATTGCGGGCTGGTGTTAAATCAACACCAGAGTTTTTGTTTCTGAAATAATAAAAGTTACATTTGACAATAAGTGGACACCCAGGAGTAAGGTGTATCAATACTGTATTAACCGGAGGAACTGGAATTTTTTATCATCATGGCGATCATCCATCACGTAATTATGGAAATCATCACATACTCATTATTGCTCTCTTAATACCACTAACATGTACATTATCATTGCAAAAGTACAGAAAAATATATTATTTCCCATTGATAAGATTATATAATCAGGAATCAAGTGGAGCGCCTCTGTCAGTCTCACCTGCGTTACGCGATACAATACAGCAGAAGTGCTGACTTTGAAAAGTACTACAAAATAACTATTCACAAAAATGTCACTCAAATAATGATACTACGTTCATTGACCCTAAATGACATTTGATCTTGATCATGTGACCTAAGACTTGTCAGTGATACCGATTACCCTATGTCCACAATTCATAAACTATATCCATAAACTTTGAAAGTTATGACAGCTATTTAATAATTACTCCCCCCATCTTGGCCAAAGTTCATTGACCCTAAATGCCCTTTGACCTTGGTCATGTGACTTGAAACTCAATCAGGATGTTCAGTCATATTTGATTACCCTTATGGCCAAGCTTCATGAACTAGGTCCACATACTTTCTAAGTTATGCTGTCATTTAAAAACAAGTGGAATGCCTCTGGCCGTCTCACCTGCATCACGCGGTTCAATATAGCAGCAGTGCTGACTTTGAATACTACTCTAACTCGCACAAGATGTTCAGTGATACATGGTTACTCTTATTTCCCTTTTTTATGAACTAGACCAATAAACTTACAGAGATATGATGGTTATTCAACAAAAAAACCCAACATGGCCAAAGTTCATTGACCTTACATGACCTTTGACCTTGATCATGTGACCTGAAACTGGAACAGGATGTTCAGTGATACTTGATTACTCTTATGTACAAGTTTCATGAATCAGATCCATAAACTTTCAAAATTATGATGGTAATTCAACAGATACACCCAATTCGGCCAAAGTTCATTGACCTTTGACCTTGGTCATGTGACCTGAAACGCGCACAGGATGTTCAGTGATACTTGATTACTCTAATGTCCAAGTTTAATGAACTAGACCAATAAACTTTCAAAGTTATGATGGTAATTCAACAGATACCCCCGATTCGGCCAAAGTTCATTGACCCAAAATGACCTTTGACCTTAATCATGAGACCTGAAACTTGCACAAAATTTTCAGTGATGCTTGATTACTATTATGTCCAAGTTTCATGAATCAGATCCATAAACTTTCAAAGTTATGATGGGAATTCAACAGATATCCCCAATTCGGCCAAAGTTCATTGACCCTAAATGACCTTTGACCTTGGTCATGTGACGTGAAACTCATGCAGGATGTTCAGTGATACTTGATTAACCTTATGTCTAAGTTTCATGAACTAGGTCCATATATTTTCTAAGTTATGATGACATTTCAAAAACTTAACCTCAGGTTAAGATTTCGATGTTGATTCCTCCAACATGGTCTAAGTTCATTGACCCTAAATGACCTTTGACCTTGGTCATGTGACATGAAACTCTGATAGGATGTTCAGTAATACTTGATTAACCTTATGGCCAAGTTTTATTAACTAGGTCCATATACTTTCTAAGTTATGACATCATTTCAAAAACTTAACCTCAGGTTAAGATTTGATGTTGACGCCGCCGCCGCCGCCGTCACCGTCGCCGTCGGAAAAGCGGCGCCTATAGTCTCACTTTGCTTCGCAGGTGAGACAAAAATGAGCCGTTTTATTAATCAAAATAATGACAAATAGAGTGTTATTTACTATGGTATTACGATGAGTGTGTAGCTAGTGTACTGCCATACTTAATATAGAATTCTGGCTATAATGCAATGTTAAAGGATACCAAAATACAAGGAGAAATACTACTACTACTAATACTGATCTTATCAGAAAGAATAAAATGAGAGGAGCAATACGAAATTTGTTTTATCAAAATCGGCTATAGAATAAGCGAGTTATGGAAGTTTGAAAACTCTTGTTGTACTTTCTATGGGGATCCTCAAATTGGCAAACATGCTTCAAAATGGCTGATTATGTGGACAGCTCTCCATTTGTTTTGTACACAAATTTTCAGATTTTCCTCATTATCTTCCAAATTGCATCTTGCCTCCGTCTGAGCACAACATATATCATGAGAATATATAATTCACAACGCATATGTCAAGGTCAGGAGGAGATGAGGAGATGTGAAATATGTGAAATAAAGGGGAAAATCTGAAAAAAATATCTCAATGACTCAAGTTCAATTTTGCAGACATGCCCCTTCATCAATGCCACTTACACGAGTACAAGGTTAGTATGCTATACGGTACTAACCTGGCACTGAGTCGCACACCCAACCGTGTTTGGCCCGGGATATCTATGTAGTCAGCAAACATCGCTTCATTACAGAAGTAATATTTGCTGAAACTCATTCTCCCTATTCACCGGGGCTCTTCCAGGTGAGTACCCATACCATTGTAATTTTTGTTAAAAATTTATAAATCAAAATCATACGAAAAAGAGCAAATTTGCTTATCTCGGCCTAGAAAGTGGTTTTGCATGTCTCTTCCAAGGAAATAGAAGGAGCTCTCTACTAAAATTCACAGCCTTGAAATTCATTGTTTGCGCAATTACTATGACTATGCGATAAAATATGGGCACCAATAAATGCAATATACCTTCGAAAACATACCATTGGTGATAACACTTTTTTAAAATCATTTAAAGCGACGACAAATCTTTAAAAAATAGAAAAATTCTATGTGCCTTTGTTTGTTGTCAACAAACGGTATACCCAAGTCTATACAATGGAAAGATTGAACACTTCACCAACTCGCGCATCACTTTGCATCGATTTGCGTAAATTAACTTGAGTGCCTCGTCTTTCCCATGTGGCGTCTTTGACATGAATCTCAATTGCGCGCACCAGCAGTCTCGATGGGTATAGGGCGGTCGTAGGGAGTGCATGCTGGTGAATGGTCAGAAGCCATTCCTCGGGGATGTCAATGCCATTATCCCTGTTGTTAACATTATTCGGATGTAGGCGGATTTAGATAGCCTACATACATAGCCTGCATGCGCCCCCTACGACCGCCCGATACTCATCCAGACCGCCGGTAACTGATGGGATTTCCCTGATGTCCGCATGGCGCCCAGCGATCGTACCGTCCATGGCTTCTGATTGGTCGGTTGCTCCGACCAATCATTAGCGCGGCGGTTCCGGCACCAACGGAACACAGATAACGGTATAGAGCGCACGCAGCAATTGTCCACCTAATTGCCTGACAAAGACTAGCATGTGCAGTCAAAACGTCACAATTTCAGTTTGCCACATCATGAGACAACAGATAGTTTCCTTTACCGATACTGCAGTACGGTACCACAATGATTAACATCTTCCGTACTATACAACCTAATTTCATATAATAAAATACAAAAAAAGAACAAGTGGGGATATGACATCATCACACCTTATTCATAAATATTCATAAAGAAATGCCTAGAACTTACACCAGAATAATGCAAATCTTTAAATTTCAATAACTTTGTTATTTGTTATCCAATTTTGATCAAACTTTCATTGCATTTTGCTCTGTGAATTTTTATTTTTAATTGAGATATAAATATTTCCAGCCTGGACCATCCTTTTATTAATGACAAGACACGTTGTTAATGATAATGTCAAACATGGGTGTCAATCACGGGGGGGGGGGGGGGGGATGTGGGGATATATCCTCCCCAATATTTCAAGGGGGGATGGCCTGTATTATCATCCCCCCAATAATTTAGGGTAGAAAAATTATAAGAACTAGCAGCAATTACCCGTGGCAGCACAGGGGGTAGGAGTCATTTTTCTTTATCAAGTGTGTGTGTGGGGGGGGGGGTGACAATCTTGTATGTACAGCTAGACTGCCTATTCACACTAAAAGCCAAGCAGTTTATTGATGGAATATATTTAGACAACTGATTCATAGCGGACTTCTCTTTCAATATAGATAGGAGGTTCAATTAAGTTAAGCATCTTGGGTTGAACTGGAGGAAGAACTTCAATAATCATTACAGAGTGAAATCCAAATCTAACTATAAAATGGAAAAATGTTTTAGAACACGGTGTATTCAGTAAGCAGTCAAGAGGCAATTATTGTAATATAGAAATGTTATGATTACATGTATTGGGTCAGAAATAAATATGTAAGTACATTGCACATGTACCTTACAATGTACATTAGACTGCGGTTGTTTGTACTTTTTAAATTAAAGGTTGCTCAATCATATATAAGTATGGCAGGATGTCGAAAAGAAGTGAGAGTGAGAGAAGGGGGGTGATAAAATGAGTGAGACAGTCTGTAAAATCATTTTACCAATGCTTGTTTATTACGATCACACTACATTAGTATTTTGTTAATCACACAGAAATAAAGTTTAACATATGAATTGGCGAACATAATACTAAATATAGTTCATTTATATTTGTAAATGAATTTTAGAGACATTAATTTTGTTGAATGTGTGTAGCAAAGAAAGAAAATGCCAGTGTTACCAATGTTCCGAAGAAAATCTGATCAATTTTGCCCTTAGATAAAAGGGTTAATAGCAAATCTATTAAGAAATTTTTAATTTTGGGTTTTGGAACTTAGCACTGAGTTGATTATCAGACTCAACCAAACAACTTCATCACATGTTGGAATTTAGATTTACTGCGGCATTAATCATTCAATATAAATATTATGTCTTACGTCAAAATACTAACCATGCACTGAACTGTGTGCAACAGAGCACTGGCACAGCTTGGCCTTGGAGCATTGAGTGGCAGGTAGCTGAATCTGTTAAAATACAGGATTAAATATAAAGGATGTTTTAATGAAACTGGGCAGAAACATTAGATCTAGACCCTTACCCCCAGCATATAGGCGCCTGAAGTGGGGGGGGGGGCTGGGCAGTCGCCCCCCAAAACAAAACAGTGGGGGGCAAAACATATTTTCGCCCGCCCCCCCCAAAAAAAAAAAGTAGTAGTAATAGTATCATTGTTATTATTATTAAAAGTAGTAGTTGTAATAGTGTATATGTAAAGTGTTCAAACTCTTACTTTACCTCACAGGTTTTTATGTTTAATAGAAAGAATTGTATTTTGTTAATCACACAGAAATAAAGTTTTACATATGAATTGGCAAACATAATGTTTAAATATAGTTAATTTATTTGTAAATGAATTTTAGAGACATTAATTTTATTGAATGTGTGTCGCAAAAAAAGAAAAAATGCCAGTGTTGCCAATTTGCAGAAGAAAATCTGATCAAATTTGCCTTTAAATAAAAGGGTTAATAGGAAATCTATTTAAGACAATTTTAATTTTGGGTTTTGGAACTTAGCACTGAGTTGATTTTCTGACTCAACCAAACAACTTCATCACATGTTGGAATTTAGATTTACTGCGGCATCAATCATTCAATATAAATATTACATTTTACGTCAAAATACTAACCATGCACTGAACTGTGTACAACAGAGCACTGGCACAGTTTGATTTTGGAGCGTTGAGTAGCAGGTAGCTGAATCTGTTAAAATACAGGATTAAAATGTTTTACAGGGGTCGCGGAACTGGAGGGGGGGGGCTCAGCCCCCCCCAATTTTTTTCCAAATAACCGTGTACAAAAACGCAAAAATGACCATGCGATTGTGATTTTTAGCATGGTCAGCCCCCCCCCCCGTTCATACTTTGAAAACCGTTCCGCGGCCCCTGTTTTAATGAAACTAGGTAGGTAGGTCATTGGATTGACCTAATTATCAAGAAAAGGTAACCTTCTCAAAGATTCATCATGAAGGTTTTATCTCCCGATTTCACTGATGTTGACATAGATTCTAGGCCTACAAATAATCTCACTTCATTCTCACCTGATCAGCAAGCAGGTGACAGTGAAGTGAGAATATTGTTTGTATGTCAAAGAAATCGGGAGATAAAACCTTTGTGATGAAGTTTTGCAACATGTACCATCACAAGAAATACACATTGCTTGTGAGTTGTGTAACGCGTTTGCGATTGCTGCTGGGCTGCTGCATAGAGTACAAGTGCAAGTGACGCGTGTAGCGGTATCCTCAGCGGGGCATGCATGCTTTGTATTTCGCTGACCCGAGAGAGGTAAAAGGGACTGGGAACTTTGAAGCTATACTCAGGGCTGCAAAAAGGAATGCCAAAAAGTTACGAATTGTAAAAAGACTGTAAATAATGCGACCAAAATACCACAAACAACCCCCCCTCATGACAATCTGTGAACAATTTAACCATGTTTAGAAAAAAATCCAGCTCCATTGAGTGGAAAACCACGGAGAAAAGCTGCTTCAAACAAACGGAAGGACACACAAGATTAGCCAAATTATAGTAAGGATGATGTTGAAAAAATGAAAAGTTTGATCATGATTGTTATAGTGATGATTATAGTATGCCATCAATCAGTTTGTTTCCCTCGCAATTTGTGTATATTGTTATTAAATAAAAAGCTTCTTTTCCAGGACTTTTCAACAGATGGGTGGAGGTTCAAGATGAAAAAGAATGAAATGTTTATATGTATATGATATTTTTTAACACATGACATAAAAGGACCCCGACGAAAAACAACTTTTGTTGATAGGGTGTTCCATCCCACCAGTGGTGAATAAATTAATTTTTTTTTCGGAGCTCCATGACTCAACCGCGCCTCAACTGCGTTGCAATGTGCCGCACCCATCGTGCAATCCTGGACAATCTGAACATACAGGAACTCTGCGAGGAATTTGCAATGAGGTCTGACATGAGGCGGAAAGATTTTCTGACATTATTGAGACTACCTGAAATAGATGTTGTTCTATTTCAAACTTTTTCTTATTCATTCCCAGAAAGTTCAAAGAAAAAGAAAAATATCTTTGCGTTTCTATAGAGTATAGGCTAATAACTTAATTTATTTGCCTGGTTATACACTTTACAGATGTATGTCATGGTATCATTGTTATATATGAAGTTCGGCATTCAGTAAACCTTTGAGCAAGAAAATATACCAAAAGGAAGATGTGCACAAAACGAAAGTCACCCCTACTTGTATATATCCAAATACCTTGACTTGAACGATAAGTTTTGGTCAATAATATTTTTGCATGAGAGCGTTGATGTCCTCATTACCTATCTATCTGGAAATGAGGTGCCTATAGTCATGAAAGAGTGAGCCCATATCAAATGCAAAACTTTCACTTTTAAAAAATATTAAACATTTTATCATGTGATCCCATCAGATACCTTTCATGAAAATATCGAGGTTCAATGAGCTCAATATAATATATTTTTATTATTTTTTAATAAGTGAAATCAATTAATGGTTTCAAAAAGAATAATCATTCATTTCTCTCTAATATCTTCGGATATGAACATGGGATGTGAACATCGGATGTTTTTTTTCTCCATGTTATTCTTGTTATTGTTATGGACTTGAATAACTAAACTTGATATATTTTTTCTTATTTTGGCAAAAAGAAATCTCTTTTGAGTTTAGAAAGGGATGAGTTTTGCATTCTATATGAGCACACTCATGCGGTACATAAATTTCATTTTAACACATATATTAGCTAACATTACACACTGATGGTTCAAGAAAACGTTGGAGAAATATCATAACATGACAGTTGAGTTTTTATTGTTTTTATGTTTGATTTTGTTTCATGCACTTATAAAGCATTTAAAACATGTTAAAATCCAGGGTTAACATCGTCTAAGGAATGATGGTAAGCCCGATGGCGTACGAGAAGCCACATAGTTTGTAATTTGTGCTATAGTCTTTAATTTGTCCGAATCTGCATTTTATCATCATGCATTAAGAAGAAAAAAGATCGGTCTGGTTAGATTTAAGAGAGAAATTGAATACACCCTGTACATCATGCTCAATAAACAAATCACTTTGTACATGGTCCAGACAATTTTTCGTCATTTTTTCTTTCGTATGTTTTTAGAATAGGCTTACTTGTAACACAAGTTGAATTTTCCAAAAAATATATATATATATATAAGTACGGTACAGTACACTGCAACAATGAAGGAATTTCCAAGAACACCATGCATATCAACCACTCCCAAATGTCCTAACTTGTGATTTTAGTGGGGGTAATGTTGAAAGATCCCCATCCACAAGAACATTTACATCAATCATCACCTTGTTCATTGAATGAGTGCCCCCAACCAACAATACCGATCGCCACCCATGCATGATGTCAATGACATTAACATCATCATCCATCCCTCGTTCAAGAATCATGCTCACATTATATTTTATAGAGACGCGACTCGTGAGTTTTAGACATAAAGAATCTACCACTAAACATAGAAACATTACAGGTGGGACTACGTGTTGTCATAAATCAGACTCGTCTCTAAGGTACGGTAACTCTTGCCTGGACTTGCTCACGCGATGTCAGTATTGGCTACTGGCCCCTATCAATAATAGTATTTGGGTAGAAATTAAATGAAAGGACAGCATTTCCAGTAATATGTGAATGCATAATTAAGAAGTGGACTCACCGAATGCACATCGTTCTTTTAATCACTGCATGATCGTCTCCGTCATTGTTAATTCCACCGGCAAATAATTAAAGAACGGCTCTCCATTCAATGCATACCGGTGCACGGTATACCGTATACATAGAGTATACATTTCTATAACCGTATATCACCAGAGAGAGCGATATTATGTATACGATACGGTACGGTATTTGCACCCATGCTGTGCATCTCACGCAACAGGTGCACAGGCTATCAGTCCACATCTACCGTAGACGCGACGAGTTGCTAGTACAGCGATATGTGTGGATTTAGTTTATAACGACGCGTCATTTATCACAATGATACATTAACATTAATCAGACAAGAATGGGGTAAGACATTTTGGATTCAACCCGCAATTTATCAAGATTATCATTAATGTGAATCAAGATCTGACGTGATAAGAGAGAGAGAGGGGGGGGGGTAATTATTATGTATATTTGGGAGAAAAACTTGATTGGGGAGTAACAGTTGATTAAAGGTGAGAGGTGCATAGCTTGCAAGGCCTTGACCAAAAGATTCAGTTTCTACACTGGCTGCAATCACGGTACATAATGTCAGAAACTGCTAAATAAATTCCCGGAAAAGACGGTTATTCCCGTCTTGTTGGGCCTAGAGAAATGGAAAGGAATTAAGTTAACTGGCAGATAGACAACAAAAACAAGAAGGGGCCAGGGGAGGGAAGATCGTGATTAGTATAAAAATTGATGGATGATTGTTTATTTCGTATCCTCTTTTCATTTCCCCCTGTTTTCATAAGTTCTTTTATCTTTACTGATGATATGCCCTCAACATAAAGGAAATCAAGACAATAACTTTGACTTTAAAAAAATATTGTTCAAGTAGTGTAGGGTTTAAAAACTGCTGCTACCAATCGTAGGGTTTAAAAACTGCTGCCACCAGTTGTAGGGTTTAAAACTAAACACATACTTGATGAGAATGTAAACTGATCAGGTATTGTTTAGGATTTAAACAAAACGTTTCAAATTTAAAGAGAAACGTTCAATTCTAATATTTATCACTTAAAAACCTGAATATTGCAATTTAAATCATTAAAACGTTTGTTGAAACTCTCTTCACAATCTTAACCGTACGGTAATATAGTAAATTAAGCTGTATACATTCTTCACATGTTTTACCGTGTATTGAAATATTTAAGAGGGCCTGCTATGCAAAAGACAATACGTACAATCATGATAATAAACGATGATAAAGTCAATGATAATGATGATAATAATAATAAAATCAATGGAAATAAAAACAACAGAATGGCAAGGAAATTAAGTCATAATCAATCATAACAACACTGAGAATGATGATACCCCCTCCCCCCAAAAAAATAAATAAATGAAAAATAATAATAATCTTATTTTGGCTGGTTACTATGTTCATAGTAATTTAGTATAACTATAGTTACAAGACAGGGAAGTGACAACAAGTAAGATGACGATATTTTTTTTCTAAATTCAATCACAGGTAATATAATGTAATGTTAAGTTATAAAACGCAGACTTGTATTGCTTTCATATACCTTTCTTTCTACTCTCTCCACCGGTTTTTCCCTTTTCTTCCCATTTCTTCTCTCTTTAGGCCTATCTCTTTCTCTTCGCTTTTGAAAAATGGGTAAGGTGGCCCTATATACATATGCCAGCAATTGTTGTACCAGTTTGTTGGCTTAGTTGGTAGTCGGTAGAGGTTCAGTTCAAAATGGTTTATTGAGATAAATACTTCCATCGCAGCACAGAGCCGAGTAACAAAAAAATAAAAGATTGAAATCAAAAGAAATTAGCAAAGTGTGGAATATAACACAACAAAAACATAACACATTAAAACAACAAATATGGTACATAACATAAGATAAACAAAAATGATCACAGACACAATGTGTTCACTTATACGACATTAACGTCAGTATCAAATTTAAATTTTCCCTTTATCGGGATCGGCCAGAATATGATAAAAAGAGAATTCATCGAAAGACATTAAAATTTATTACTACTCGTATATGAATATGTCAACATTTTACAAATGGTGTATCTACATTTCTGCTCAAACCGTCGGTTTTAAGAATTACCAAAGCTGTTGTGCATGTATATATAACTTCTCACATTTTCATATATATAGAACGATATCATATTCCGCGTGTTGGATACAAATGAGACAAAAGAGGTAATGCATTTGGTTCCAACAAAAAGTTTATTTTCATTTATGGCTATTGATTGCGTGTATTTCAAAATCAAAATTAACCAAAACCTTGTTTAGAATCTGCAAGAAATTGGACAACACTTGTATTATATTTTGGTCCGACACAATCATATTCAACAAGAGATTGGTTATGTTAAACAACTTTTTAAGACGGTGTGTATAGATTGACTTCACATCATTACCCCTTTATACACTCTTCCTTTCTCTCCCCCCACGCTCTCTCCCTCTCTCTTGAAGCACCTTGCTCTTTCTCTCTCTCTCTCTCTCTCTCTCCCTCTCATCCATCCATCATCTACGTCCAATTTGTCTCGGATGTCTTTGTTCTCACTCTGTAATACGATCGTTTTTAATCATAATTATATTTTCCACCCTCAGCTTTATGTTCACGAATGCATCCTTTCGATGCCAAATTGGCGTTACATTTCAAGAACAAACCCGCGGGGGGAACAGCGCTGACACTGAACTCAATGTGGAAATAGAGGAGTCCATTTTTTGTATACTCTCTCCAAAGAAAACACTCGCTTCGACGTTTTTTCCACCGGTACCCTTGCAAGCTGCATCCCCAGCATATTATGCGCTCTTAAAACTAGCAAATGGCATCGACGCATCGGATTACACAATCTTGTGCACGCGTGCCACCATGAGGACTTCTAGTACTTGTAGACGATCGAAGAGCGACGAACTACACTACTAACAGGACAAGTGATGGAGCTGCGCGCGAACTTTACAAATATTACACAATACTGCATATCCGTGGGAGAACATTCTTTCTTAGACATCAGTTCTTATGCCCTTTTGGTGTTTCCGGAGTTAAAGATTGCGTTTCGTGGATCACCTTTTCCCCAGGAGGCTATCTGATTGCTTGATTAAGGTTTTGAGTTTTTATGGCACAAGGGTTCTTGGAAATTAGGTGACTCCGACAACCCTTTGAAGTTATTAAAAGATACACTCTCGGAGCTTTACTGATTGTTAACAGTTTTTCCGCATTCCTTATAGGTTCAAATAATCTGCCATTTCCACATCAAAACGCGGCATTGCGATTTGATATAAATTGTCCCTCGAGCGAAGATATCAGCAGACCGAGATTGAAGAGGCTACATATCAACATCATTTGGACTGATCAACTTTGAATACTCGCCCTCGCCACCATATCTATTACATTTAGGAGGAGTTGAAACCAGTCGATCATCCATCCCTCCTGAAGATCTTCAATTTTGAAGCCCAACATCTCATCTAACCTTGGTAAAGACCCACAAACCTTGGCAGAATGACAGGAGGAAGTTTCATCGGTCGGACTATTCCTGAGGAAGACCTAAGCAACCAAAGAAGGATCAGAACGGGCTATCTGGACCAAATAGTGTGTCTAAAAACTATCAAAACAAAGAAGGTAGGAACTTGAAAGCTTAATTCGTATTATTCCATATCACAGCATTTTCTTGCTGTAGAGATAAAATTGTCACAGTGTTTTCACACTTTGTACACATGGTGGATATTACATATTCACAATGTTAAAATGCCAAAATTTAAGAGATAATTTCGAACTATTACATGACGAAGGGACGAGTGGTTGACATGGTGGAAATTTATTTGTTGTGATAAAATGCTGACATTTAACAGTGTGAAAAGATGACTTCATGAAAACTTCAAATTTCCAAAAAAAAATCCCACAGCAGTGTGAGTGTTCACATTGTGTTAACACAGTGGACTCTGTGGCCCGTATTCTGAAGTTGGGTTTAATTTAAACTCAGGTTTAAAGTTGTGGTTTAAGTATGGGAAGCCAAAAGTATCAACATTTTTATTAAGTTGTATGTTTCTGATGTTCACTGCTCTTTCCTGATTCGTCGATGGTGAAGACAATCATCTATTTATACTTCCTAGACAATTATGAATGATCCGAGAGCCAAATGAGCTGAGATACATGTATGGTATATCTCTACTGTTAGTGATGTATGTAACAATTGGTTATCACAACTTTAAACCTGAGTTTAAGTTAAACCTGACTTCAGAATACGGGCCTGTGAGTAAGAGCTTTACAATGTTACACTTGATTATTTTGACAGTGGGGTGATTTTAATGTGTTCACGGTGTGGAACACACTGTGAGTCACCCTACAGGACACTCGCCCGTATTCTGATAGCAGGCTTAACTTAAACTCATGTTTAAAGTTTGTGGTTTAAGTATGGGAAGCCAATTGCTACATAAATCGCTAACAGTAGAGATATCATACTTCAGCTCATTTTGCTCTCAAATCATTCATAATTGTCTAGGAAGTATTAATAGATGATTGTCTTCACCATCGATGAATCAGGAAAGAGCACAGTAAACATAAGAAACATACAACTTAACAATTTTGATACTTTTGGCTTCCCATACTTAAACCACAACTTTAAACCTGAGTTTAAGTTAAACCTGCTATCAGAATACGGGCTACTGTGTTCTCTCCAAAAAGGAAATGCACGAAAGATAATTTGCAATATTGCCTTTTCATGAGATATAGCTAAAATGCAGCTGCTTTTATCATTTATGCATCGGAAATAGCATTTACTTTTCTTCCTTTTTAATAATCAATGATATACTGCAATATTAATGTTCGGAATTCGATTCTTTGCTTCTTATTGATTCAACGATTTCATCTATAATTATGTGTCTAATTTCGTTTTAATTAACTCTATTGATTGACGTATTCCCATAACGTAGGTTCGGTTCCTCTTAATGTCTTCTGCCTTTTTGTTGAAAAAAGATATACGACTGCTCTCACCGGGGTTCCTCCCCAACGCTGATTCTTCTTCTGGTAGCTTTTAAGCAGAAAAATATGATGATGAAGATTACAATGGTGATGACAACGATAATCATGATGAGTAAAAATAATGATAATGATAAAAATAACAATAATAATAATAATAATAATTATAACTGTTATCAATAACCATTTCGTATCATCCTTCGGATGAACCTGCAAGTACCTCTTCCCCTTCCAGTATTCCTTCGTTTTATCTTTTTATTTTCCCTTATTTATTCATTTATTTTCTTTGGAGGTTTCTCTATAATTATATTCCCCATTCTCTCTTCATCACTTTCGCTTACTTGTCTCGCTACGAGAATATTACTGACGAGAAAGTACTTCATCTTGGAACAATGGCATTTTACTCACGTTATACCCAATCAAGAAAACATTAACATTCAATTATTAACTTGCTGTCACGATGCTACAGATGACAGACAGTAGTAGAATTTTGAAGCCAGACCATGAAAGGCATCATTTCCGAAAACCCTCGGCGCGCCGGTGTTGATAAGAAAACTGCAATACGTCATAATACAAGTGTCTTGTACATTTTTCTTTTGTAATGATAAACTCATATTGATCGTGTATGGTCTAATATAAGCTTATCAGTCCTATCTATCATTTAAAACTAATGACAACTTTTCAAAAGTGTTCAATAATTTAGTTCCTTATATAAAACGAGTAAACGTATAAACCTAAGAAATGCAAAACTAGATAAATGGTACTTAAAAAGAGGGATAATGAGACAGAGAAAGAATACACGAAGAGACGACCGGGACAGGGAGAGAGACAGAAAGAGAGCGAATGTAGAGATAGGGGGAGGATAGAGGGTGGAAAGGAAGAGGGAACGGGAGGAGGAGGGGGAGGCACTAAAGAGACAACGAGAAAAAGATAAAGAGAGGGGTATATAAATGTATATAAAACGTGAATATTAAAGGGAGAGGAGGAGGGTGACAGGTGGAATGGAGGAGAAGAGGGGATAATGACAGAGAGAGGAGGAGGAGGGAAAAGGAGCAGAGATGGGGGGGGGGGGTGAGAGAGGGGGAGAGAGAGCATCGAAACAAACACAAAGGAATAAATAACCCTGGATCATGCAATGCCCATGCGGATATAGATACGTCATGAAGAGACAAGGATGCGGGACGGTTTCCATGACAACTCAGCATCCATTGCGGTTTGAGAATACCTGCCTCATCCGGTCCAAAACGAGTATGTTTCGCTTGCTAATCAATATCTTAGGGGGTACAGTGTGAGGAGAGCAACTTGGAGATATCATACATATACCTAGTTCTTTTTAAAAGGTAAACCTATTTTACAAACATGGGAAATTATAATTATCTAGTTCTTGTGTATATCATGTATCATTTTGACATTTCCAGGCGATTTCCAAGGACTTGAATATTTTTACCCTGGTATTAGCCCGGTAAGTCTTTTACAAGGGCACAATGAATCATTTCAAGGAATTCCTTCCAGGTATACTACCTAGATTGAGTGCAGCACAATATGGATCAATTCCTTGCTGTATATCATGCCCTGGCTATTAGGATTCAAACCCCATCGGAAACTAATCCACTACGTGCCACCACTCTCCGCGCAATTTGACAATGGAATTTGACAAATCAACATTATGAGATATCTATCTCATCAATTTGATAGGTAGAGAAAACATCGTCCTGAAATACTTCATATTTGCATTAATAAATTTACATAATTATCTCCTTTGAAATTATCATGTAGGTTTTCTTCGATTAGATAACTTCTTTAAACAAATCAGTGAAGACATGTTTCAAGTTTGTAATAGTACGGTTGATGACGCCAAAATATTTGTAGGCCGTGTCCCTTGCATTGATTGGCCTTGCGGATACCATTTACCGGATATGAGAGTTCGTTGTACAAACAATGTTTGCCTCGCTTGAAGATTGATTGTAGTCACCATCTGACCATGTTCGATAACTACTTCACATCAAGACGTTTTTGATATGGCAAAAGATCGTTTGCCAGAGTTTGAGTCTGGAATAATTTGGCCAGTCTATACTGATCTTCTGCCTTGCAAAATCATGAGCTATATAAGAAAAGGTACGTGCGTGTAACAACGATTAAAGCCCATCCAATGCAACACGATCAGATACTGGTAAACATGCATGTTAACGTAACAAAAAGCTAAAGTTCTAGGCCGCAAAATTTAAACACAATGTTAACATTGATAGCTCAAGATACCTGCCGAGAATCGGCATAGGACAAACTTCATTTTAAGAGGTGTGGAAATTGACCAACACTAACACCAAATGGCCAATTAAGATCTTGGAATCAACTATTTATATTATGGAAACTGCATGGTATCAGGGCTCAGAAATTAATCAAAAGTAATGTCTTGAGTATTTTCATCATGCAAAAGTTATCTCAACCTTATGAGTTCTTTTTGACACCAGCTTTAGAACACGTGACCAATTACGTTTTGCTTTAATTCGATCCCATTCATTTTCCATTAACTAATATCAATTCAAAGTGCTAAAAAATAAAACCGAAATAAATAGACAAAACGCAAAATAATTCAGAATAAAAACTATAATTGAAATTTATTCTTGCTTTACATACTTGCTTTTAACCCATACAAGAATTATGAACAATAGAATTATCTTACCTTATATTGATATGAGATTTAAGTAAAACAGCTTTTCACTGTAGACATTTAGTACGCAGTTACGTCAAACTGCATTTTGCTGTGGTGCCATTAGCCCTTGATTTCGCTTTTCATCCTTTATTGGATTGATGCGCTCGAAAGTTTTTGGTTTAAACATTGGACCGTATTTTATTCCATTATTAAAGACAAATATCAGTTAATACACATTTTTTCCTTCAAATCGCAAACAGGTCGTGTAGTGTTCAGATGGCTTAAGAGAGTGGACTCATAAATACACTTTTGGGCAGGGCAGAATTTTAGGATTTTTGTCTGATTCAGTATGTGAAAACTAAAAACAGTTGGACATGATATGTGTAGATTTCATTCATTAAAATTTTACACTTTGAAATTCGTTATCGACAGCTTTATTCCTCTTCCATTCCGCCGGAGTACCAGGACCAAATCTCATCCATTATTCAGCTTCATCCAGCAATAAAAACCTTTACATTTAAATTATTCAACATTGTGGCTCGCAAACGGGATAACCCCTCCAGTCTGTCTTGATCTAAATATGAGTTGAACTCTTCGAAAAAGACTCTCCAATTATGATACTAAACGCGTGCTTAAGTAACCACAATGCAACAAATAACGAAGAGCATCTCTTTTCAATCTTTAAGTAGGTATACTTCGTGTCGACCAACTGCAGCTTGTAGCGCTTGGTCGAGATACGCGGTCAGTACACCACCCGCCCTCCGATACATACGTCATCCACACACCCATGGGCGGAAATCCCAGGGGACAGGGGGGACGTGCCCCCCCCCCCACTACTCAAAATAGTAGGGGGGACACAATAGCAAATGTCCCCCTACTATTTTGGTTCTTTTGTGATGCTATAAGAAATATATCACTCAAAAAGACTCGGGCCAATATGATTCATTTGCTGGCAATATATTTGATGTTCCCCTCAAGGCTAGTCAATATTATATAAATATACATCTCTATGTCATGGACAAATAAATACGCATGATGTAATGACGTAACAATCAGCAGACCGAACTCGCACTGCATGAGCAGGTTTTGCATCGAAATTTATAAATTTCACATGAAAAAAAAATCAATTTTTATGTATCATATAAACCAAATAATAAATGTTTTTTTCATTCGTGCAATGGACAGAATACTTCATTCGGCTACGCCTCGTTGAATGGATCATTTCATCTTTCACCTCACGAAGTATTCTGTCCATTGCACTCATAAACATTCATTATTTGTATACTATTAAGCATATCCGTGTACTAGGTTTGGATACGGACAAAAAGTGAATGAACCTCGAGTTAGATTTTAATTTGAAACTTTTTGTGATTTATTCAATAAAAACTCGCTTATGAAGATATCTGTGGAAGATTGTGAGCGGGTGTCTTTGTGTGCATGTTGGGTGTCTACTTGAAAATGTGGGATTAACGTGTTTGTGAGTGAGAATGTATACTTGTTGGGGAAGAATAATTCTAGAATTTGTGATAAGAATTTAACGATGATAAAGAGCAAGTGCTTTACAATGCAGGAAGAAATAATGATATATCGATAGCGAGTTTTATTTGTAAATATATTCAGCGATTGATTTAAACTAGTCTTTTCAATTCCAAACATGTAAATACAAGTTCATAAAACGGTGTCACTCCTAAGCATTGTAAACAAGTTTTCGACGAAAATTCCGGTGCAAGTGTGCCTACTATTGCTATTTACCTTGGAGCAAATTTGAAAAATATAGGATTCTTCTACATCAAAAAAAAATAAAATTGTTATAAATTTAGGTCATCTGATTGGTATCTTAGATTGCCAAAGTTCATGGAAAACAATCCTTGCATCACATTCCAAGTAAAGTGTTTGTAATTGTTGCAAATGTATCAGGAAAATACGAAAAGTTCGGGATAATATTGGATAAAGATTCGAAATTATATATTTCAATTTCGTATATTCCCCAGGGATATGTGTTTCTATCTCTTGATTATCTGGAATAATATCTCACGGATGTTTGAGCACTGTATTGTAATCAATCCCCACTGTAGTCTTTAATTCTTCTCTTTTATTTCAGAGATGGGTGGTTTTTCAAGGTGATCTAAAGACCGGTAAGTGCTGATCAAGAAATTAATCTTGCAAACATAATTCTGATAAGCTAGTCATGCTTATGTTGATGATTGGTAATAAAGAGATTTCTACTGATATCAGATAGAAATAAAATAGTATGTGCTCAATTATTTGAAATGTACTTCGCAGCATTATTAGGAATACTGGAATGATTCGTAACAATTGTTTGGATATAATGTCGCGAGAATAACAACTGGATACAAGAAATATTCCACTTAAGCTCAAGGATTTTGGATGGGACCTGTTTCTTGTTCAAATCAATTAAATTAATTAAACATTTGATATCAAATATACAAACGAGTGTTTATCAGAAGCGGTAGGTACCAAATCGGCTACGGGTTTTTCACCTCATATTATATCTTACTTTCATTCCTTTCGAAATTGTTTGTTTGGATAGTCTTTTGAAATTAGATACCGCTTTTAATGGAATTCTGCAACTTTTTGTAAAAGACTGGAACATCTGTTGCTGAAGTGATACGCATTGGGTGTGAGCTGACTAACCAGTGGACCTGGTCTATATCTTATCCTATTTCTTCGACGTCAAAGTCATCTACAGACGTCGAGTAGTAACTTTGCTATGTGAGACACACAAAAGAATATATATCTGGGGAAAGTAAACAAGTTATGCTATAACTATCATGAACTATAACATATAACAATATACAAGCATTGTCATACAAAAGTAGCCTCTTAATTCGCAAAATGTAAGACAGACTTAGGAAAACCTTACAACGGAAGGAAGATTCTTCAAAGTCAGTAATCTTGATTGTTGACCCCTATTCCTCCACCTCAAGGGTTGTTCCAGCTGAAGATCTTCAAGAAGATGGACGAGAAGATCTTGAAGAGTGCTTACACCGTAAACAAAGATACCTTCATGGGCACCGAACGGGGGATGATGCAGAGACCAGGGAAACGGAAGTCACCCATCGAATATTGGGCTATCATGCTAGCCGCAGATACCATCCTCTTCCAGGAGTCCAAATCCGTGTCACGTGATCTGTTTGTTAAGAAGATGGCGTCGGAAGATTTGGCCACCTGGTACGCATTCATCAAGTCACATTTTTTCAGCGGTAAGTGCCATATAACCATAAATATAACTGATCGTTAATTTTTAATTGTTGCATTAATTATTCGGAGATTGTAATCCCAATGCATTCAAGAAATTCCCCCTTTTTAATCTTAGGCCTAAATGTAACTAGTTCTTGTGTTTAAAAGTTAAAATCCCAAATCACCAGAAGTTTTAAGTGTTTTTATGAACTGTCTTTATCAGTGGCGTACCGTGGGTCACGGCATTGGGGGGGGGGGGGCACCAGCAAAAATTTTGAGTCACTTAGTGAGCGCGCTTCGCGCGCTCAGTTGTCAGGTATACTGACCTAATATAGACATTTTAAGGAAGCACTTGTAGTCATTATAATCAAAAATAAAAATACGCATCTCAGTAATCAAATAATGCGAGCGCGAAGCGCGAGCTGAAAATTTTTGATATTCAGACCTAAGAAGGGACATTATAATCGATTTTGTAATCATGATACGTACCTGTCTCGCTAAACAATGCGAGCGCGAAGCGCGAGCCGAAATTTTTGTATATATTGACCCCAAACAGGGAGATCTTAATGACTATATTTTAGGAATCCCTTAATAGTATACATATCTCACCATAGTCATCTAATGCGAGTGCCAAGCGCTTGCTAATTTTGTTAGAATTACATCTGAACACATGAAGCACTTTGTGTAGTCATTGTAATCATGATTACCATACGCATCTCACTAATCAAATATTGCGAGCGCGAGCTGAAAATTTAGATAATTCAGACCTGAAGCGGGGCATTCTAAGGCTTGCTTGTAGGAATTCACTAAAACCATACGTATTTCACTAACCAAATGATGCGAGCGCGAAGCGCGAGCTGAAAATTTTTGATATTCAGATCAGAAAAAGGGACATTTTAAGGACTGATTTTAGGAATTCACGGAGAGCAGACTTATCTCACCAATCCACTGATACGAACGTAATCGCGGACAGGAAATGTTTTATATTAATACTTTAACATGGGGCAATCATTTTAAGTAGTCATTAAAAAAGAACCATATGTCACTACATAAAACAATAATATATTTGGTGTATCTTGACTTGAAACGGGAGTTTTTCGTACAACAGGTTTATATCTCTTTAAACAGACAATGCGAGCACCATGAACAATGACAACATAGGCCCTGAGCAAATTATGTTTCATAGAGTTATGATAAAAATGTTTCCTATGACATATAGCATAACTTGATTATAATGAATAATAATTTCTTCTTTTCCACTACGTTACTCTTCCTTTCTCCCTCTGTTTCTCCTTTTCCCCGTTTTTTTTTTTTTTTTTTTTGGTCAGCCGATGGGGGGGGGGCACGTGCCCCCATGCCCCCCGTAGTTACGCCACTGGTCTTTATACAGAATCAGTAATTGATTCGTGTAGATCATGACTGCAGATGGTCTGTCACTGTCTCAATCTCAAAATCTCAAAGAAGGCATCGACAAAGGAATAATCCAAATATCGATATCGTTCTTGGCTGGCAAAATTGTTGCTTCGTATAAGCTGACATGAAGTTTAGGAAGTCTAGGATCTGGATATACATCACTATGTCCTCTAGACACCGCGCCTCAAACCAGTTGTCGCTAAAAACAAAATGACCACTTTATTTCTTGTCTTTTCCTATCACATTTGTGTAGAGAGTTGGACGGTTTTTCCATTGAAAGGCATCGTGGCGCCAGAGTTTAGAATGGCTCTTCACTTGACGCACCATGCTATGTGCTTGGCCACTCTGAGCCCGCCAAAATGCTGCATCGCCTGGGACCTAAAAAGAATCACACAGACTAGTATACAGGAAGAAACCCTCGGATTTCACATCGACAGCACCGGGAGCGATGCAGGTAAAAGAACATAATATCAGTTGCCCATCAATATGGAAAGCGAAAATGCCAAAGAACACTGATTTACTTGTTGCAGTATAAATCCAGAATCATCGCTCTAGCTAGGAAACTACAATGTTATGCACATTGGATAATCTCATGTAAATGGATCTCATAAAACCTTGATTAAGGGTTTGTGGTTGGGTTTATGAAAAGGGTCTATACTGCAAGTGGTAAAAGTCCTTAAGTACCCTTTCCTTTTCTCTTCCTAATAAACACCCCGTTCTGTGATCAAGGAGTATTTATAAACATTTTGCTTTCCATATACAACAATAAAGCCCTAATTCATGGTTAATTGTCACTTTAAAAAAAGGCCTTTTCTTCTTTCCGTTTGATCCTTTCCATTATAACCTCATTCTAGTTCGCCTGTAATAGGCAGATTCTCAGTACAAAATAGGCTTCTCTATTTGCTACATTTTCAATATACAATAAGTTGCAAAATGGTCTGACTTTATGGATGATGAGGTTTTGCTGTAACACCATGTACGTTATTCCTGAATATGACTGCTGGTTCATTTTTTCAGTATAATAGCACTTAAAAACAACTGTTATTCTCGACGTTTCAAGCACATAAGCTTTGCTCTTCGTCAGGACTATGTTGAATCATCGTGTACTTGAAACTATGATGGGTCGGGTGAAATAATTAGCCTGATAAAAAATGGCTTATTCCCATGAATGTGCTTTCAATGTAAATTCAGTCCTCTATAACACATCTTAAAGTTTAATATTTTCAGGGTATTCTTCATATCTAAAATCCCTTTCTTACAGGTTACTGCGAGTTGAAGACAGAATCTAAGAAGACCGCAGGAGAGATCTATCGTATCCTCTCCCGTCACCATAGCAAGGGTTCCATCAGAGGCGCCCTCCCTAAACTACCCCCTATGGAACCAATCGTTGCACCCCCTCTTCTCTTCATGAGGCCTGACCTTAAACCTGGCGGAGTTCCCGGTAAGTATGGCGATCGGACATAAAACCGTTTCATTCCGTTACACTGTCGTACTACTTAAAGATCCCATTACGACAAGAAATTTTGAAGATACGGGACAGCGTGAAAACGTTTAATCGCAAATATGAACCGCCTTTATCGATATCTGGGGCAGTCTTGTGAAACAAAATCGGTTTCAAAACTGCCGTTTTTCAGGATCGAAACTAGAGAACCTGATTAATCGGTGGAGGTAGGATTGGCGTGGCATATATGCATTGATTTGATCTGACGCTGTGTACAGGTGTTCCTCTGTACCGGAGTTCAGAAAGACTTTTAATGACTGTATTGTTTAATATAATGATTTTAAATCGATCGCATCCTCTGCGAAAATACCCATGGGGTTGATTGTATTCTTCATTTCCTTTTCTTTGCAACGTTTTTTCCCTTAACAACTTTATAAGAATACATAACCGGAAGCATACCTTTTCGATTATTTCATACTCAAATAGGTCCCCATCCAAAGACCGGGATCTTTCGAATATCTAGGTCTACATAATCAGAATCTCCCCCATCTCTCTCTCTACATAACTTATTTCTGTCATCCATCAAAAGCAACCAACATCATCCATCATCACTGTTATTATCTTTATAACCATCACGTTGCAATTGTTATGCTTGATGATAGCACTAAATTGGAAGTAATTTCAAGACAGTTACGTTCTCTTTTCTCTTCAAGGACCTGAGCGCTACACGGCCTCTCCGTCTCGCCTTAGAGGAAGACCCCCTCAGCCTCCAAAACCACATCCGGGTACTCCGCCAGACTTTCTGACCGAAGACGGCCATTTTGATTCTCTCATAGATGACAACGACCCCGATGAATGTGATGTTGAAGGGCTCATTGAGGAAACGCACGTCGATATGGTCTCGCTGATGTCGGCCGGGCGGGATGACATAGCCGCTTACGTTAACACGTGAATGCCAGCAAGAAAAAGGAGTGTCGAATTTGGGTCGTTGGACGAGGACTATAATGTAGCGGGCCTATATTTTTCGTCGAGAAAAGGAGTATGATTTCATCGTAAACCTTAATCGGAACATTAATTTCTTTCCCTATACATGTACAAATCTCGTATCATTTCAATCTAAGATTTTCCAAGAAATAAAGAACGTGAGAGATGGAAGTGTTTTGGGGCATCGCTAGGCCATTTTGGTTGGGGGACTGTCAGACCTATATATTTGCCGACACTGATGATGATACTTTGAGATAAAGCCGACAAAAATTATGATGCTTTCTCTTATTCTCACTGACCCCAGACACAAACTCCCCCGGCCGTACACATGGGTTTTCAATGTAACAGGCCTGCTATTAAAAACAAAGTGAAAATGCGAAGTGATCTTGGGCTCACTGGTGAAAAATTGTAATAAAGGTGTTTTTTTTTCAATTCGGGAATGGACATCCCCCTCCTTCGCGCAAAGTATATTACTGTTCATAATAACGTCTAAGTGGATTATCATTGCATAAAAGATTGTTTGCGCCACAATTTGTTATGACAGTCTATTTATGTTTGCGAGAGAACGATGTCATTGGTTGTCACCACTCTCTCTAGATATACCGCATGGTGTAGGCCTGGGCCTGTGTCCCGATGCATAAAAGCTATATAATCATGGTAACTTTGCCTTCCAGTGGTAATTACCATGGTAACGATGTTCAATAGCCAACCAGAATCGAGGATTCCATACAAGATATCATTGGTTGTCAAAGTTACCATAATCTTAACTTTTATTAAACGGGGCCTAACATATTTTCGGTGAGCGACGTATGTATCTAGAGTATTGAGCTAGGATCCGGACGCGAGGATGAATATAGGGGGTTATTATTTTGTTCAACGAGCAAAAAACTACTGCCACAGAAAAAAAGAAGCCTTTGTTGAAAATTTACGAACCCAAACGGCAGAAATATACTCTATCGTCTCTACTTCGTCCAACAGTCAAAGTGCAAATGTATCGTCCGCTCTGAATATAAGACGAAACTGATTTTCTGAGTCTTGAATTTTCGACGAAGACTTCTATTAAGGCGACCGCACACATTACGATCGGTCTGCGACCCGATTTTGGAATAACACGTAGTAGAATTTGTTGCTAATATTGAGACATGGAATATCTTACTGTGTAATGTTCGAAATCATCGTACGAATACATATGTTCAAATTTGTGACTATGCTATCATCCTTCTTAGAATAAAAAGCAAATGTAATGACGTCATAGCGGTCGTACGATTGGCTACGATTTGAAAAATAAATTGACTTTTACTCCAAAATAAAGGCTTGCAATCTTTCAAAATGGTTATATTAGTTTTATTTCAATTAATTTCAACCTGTAATAAAATGATGTGTTCCATTCATATTCTCAGAAAATTAGCAAAATGCGATTTGTTCCAAATCCGATCGCGAGCCGTCGTAAGGTGTGCGGTGGCCTTTAGGCATCCAATGTCTTTCGACAATACCTTATACTCTGTTCTTAAATCATTTTTGCGCGACAACACCCTATTCAGTGTTCCACTGTAACTTTGCCATATTACAATGCAGAGCTGCCAGCCTGAACAAGAACAATTCAGTAGTTTAAAAGCTGAAAATCAGTATTTTTGATGGGGAATCATTATTTATAAGAAATATCTTTGGGCGACAGATAAAACTTAACTTCATTAATCAATACAGTATTTTGCATAAAACCATCAGAATTTTTCTCATTTTTTCAGAACTCAATACTGAAAAAAAGAGTAGTACAACGCAGCTCTGCTGAAGCTATGGCAATCGTTGATATTGATTGCTTTTCATTTCAATTTGTTCAGTTCAATTGGTTGTACAATTTGTAGTTACTGATGCATGTTTAAGTTGCCATGATAGCAAATTTCTTTGCATGAGTGGGACCAATAGACCTATATCACAGAAAAATCGGTGATGATTCATCACAGCCAGTGCACGAAATCACTAGGTTGAAGTTTCCAGGCTTTTCATGAAGAATAGTATTAACTATAGTTATTTGAAAACAACATCTTAAAAATAATTATGAGAGAAAATATAGATATTTTATAACTGTGATCGGAATTGAATATATTTTCTTACTTTGATATACTGAGTTTAAGAAATGATACCGATGGTTCCAGAAAAATGGGAATGGTGGGTTTTAAGTAATTTGCCTTAAAAATATCCAATACCGGTATTCTTATGCAGCATTAGTTAAGACGCTTTCAAACGAAGAGAGTTATACTGAAATGATACCAAGATACCCCCCCCCCAAAAAAAAAAAATCCTCACTTGTGTATGAAGGACATATTCCCATTAAAAAAATCTTGATGATGGCTCCCAGGGGGGGGGGGGGGGCACGAGCCGGATGTGCCCCCCCCATCCGCTATTGCCAAAATCTGTGAATTTGGTGAAGTTTTTAAATATTTCATGCCCGTTATTTTCATTCGGCCATTAAAAGAAATTACAATCACGGGCGACATATATACGAGAAAACAATTATATCAGCAATGGCCCTTCATATATTGTAATAACGCTGTTTGGGTGTATGCCAACAAGAAACGGTGAAAAAAATATTTTAGACCTAACTTGGTCGCAAAAATACAAAAAATTGAAGAATTTGATACAAGATGCTTGATCATTAGTATGATTTGAATAAATATTAAATCCTTGTCAGCAGAGTATTTAAAATCCATCCTTTCACCTCTTCTGGGACACCGCGTATTTTCTGTACATATAAATGTAAATATATCATTCTAAATGTGTGTACATGTATATCTGATTGAGAAATAAGACATCTGTATTTCACTTTATATATTATGAGGGTAATGACTTCTACTGTGTGTTTTTATTACATAAAAGTAAGCATTTATTTCTTTTTCCAGTTGACATTCTTGTTCATATGAAGCGTTAAAACAATTATAGATAATATATTGCTGGAGGCCACCTCGACTTATTACCAAAATTGTATTTATATCCATAAGCAGACGGTTTTGCTGACAGATTAGTAAATAAATTCGTAATCAACTTTAAAAATTCTGTTGTAAAAGATTATTATACGAGTAAATCATATAAAATAAGAATGAAAAGTAATTAAAGTATATAAATGTTGGACGTGTGATTGTCAGTGAATCTATTCCACTCTGTCTACACAGTTAACTCAAGCGTTTCAAAAGAGTTGAGAAAGTCAAGGGGAAAGTGAAAAGATTGACGAGTCGTTATTAAAACCTTTGAAATCTAAACAGATGTAAGAAATTATTGAGTGACGGGTACTTTCGGAATTAATTTCATTGCAAAAACCACTTCGCTAGACTTATATTGTATGTAGGAGGGTTAGAATAAATAGAATAGAATGAAATAATTCTTTGTTATAATACTCAAGTGGTCTGTCATAATTCCACCCACGGCGAAATCGTTTGGTTTATTGTCAAAATTTCATCAACAAAAATGATAACGAAGGCATGAGTATTCAAAGGAACGGTAAAAGAGAGCCGGGGAGGTATAAGGGGCAGGGATAACTGCTCGACTTATTTCCGATTGGAGAGAAAAAATGAATAAGGAAGAAAAACTATTCAAAGAGGATAGAATGCACACTGGGGCGAATTTATACAGTAGCGTTTGATGGGGGTGGGGGTGGAGGCGCTCGCCTCGCCAAAATATTACACCCCCCCAAAAAAAAAACCAAGACAAAAGGAAAGAGTTAAGGGTGAAATATATTATTTTTTGATCATTACGTCAAAATTCTCAAGCAAGCTATGAATGTCTCAGAAAATAAAGACATTATAACAGAAATTAGATCTAACGATGAGATCATTCAACAGCCTGTTACCATTGCTAATATATTTAATGACCATTTTTCATCGATCGGAAATAACCTCGCTAAGAATATAGCGCCCTCAAACAAACATTTTGCCGAATTTCTTGCCCCGCCCAATCCGAACTCAATATTTTTATGCCCTACTTCCCCTCATGAAATTACTGATATTGTCTCAAACCTCGATAATAAAAGAAGTTCTGGCTATGATGACATCAATAATCTAATACTTAAAACTATCATTCCATATATTGCAGAACCACTTGCTTACATCTTCAATATGTCTTTAATTCATGGACAAGTCCCCAATTCCCTGAAAATTGCTAAAGTTATTCCAATTTTTAAGAAAGGCGATAAATCTAGCATTAACAATTATCGGCCAATATCCCTCTTACCGTGTTTTGGTAAAATTTTGGAAAAAATAATATATAACAGAACAATCAAATTTTGTTGTGATAATAACATTTTCTCTAATTTCCAATTTGGTTTTAGAGAAAAGCATAGTACAGTTCATGCATTATTATCTTTTGTTGAAAAAGTTACTCATGCAGTCGATCAGTCTTCCCATATGGTTGGTATTTTCCTGGACTTCTCCAAGGCCTTCGATACAATAAACCACGACATTCTACTTCATAAACTTTCGCATTATGGTATTCGTGGGAAGGCCTTGGATTGGTTCAGGAACTACCTTTCCAACAGAAAACAATTTGTTTCTTTCAATGATCACCCCTCAAATATGTGCAATATTAGCTGTGGTGTGCCGCAAGGAAGTATCCTGGGACCACTCCTCTTTATTTTGTATATAAATGACTTTAGCAGAGCATCCAGTATTCTATCTTTCATAATTTTTGCGGATGACACAAATTTATTTTTTTCCCACAAGAATCCGCTTACTCTTGCTGAAATAATAAATTATGAATTAACTAAAGTTTTGAGTTGGATTAGAGCTAACAAATTATCAATCAATCTTCAAAAAACCAAATACATGGTATTCAGTAATACTATAGATTCGTTGCCTCTTGATAAATGTATTGAAGATATTCAGCTGGAAAGTGTCTCGTCAATCAAATTCCTGGGTGTCCATGTAGATAACAAACTCTCCTGGAAATGTCACATTGACAATATTTGCAAAACCATCTCTCGTAACATAGGCATCATAAATAGGTTAAAAACATTTATTCCTGTTACCTCTCTACTAACTCTATATTCTTCTCTTATATTACCATATCTCAACTACGGAATCCTGGTTTGGGGCAATACACACCAAAATTTACTAAACAGAATATTACTACTACAAAAGAAAGCTCTTCGTATCATTTCATTTTCACATCCCCGTTCTCACACTGACCCGCTATTCCTCGAATATAATTTGTTTAAAATCCAAGACTTGTATTTATTTCAACTAGGACAGTTTATGTACAACTATAAAAACGACATGATTCCCTCCGTATTCCACGATATGTTTCTTCAAAATAACAGTTATCATACATATCCTACCAGACATGGCGATCACTTTCATCTACCAATGCTAAGAACTATTTTTGCTCAAAG